>NW_027466196.1:1605000-1620000 GCF_046127955.1 Nelusetta ayraudi | reverse complement strand
ACGACAAGCTCTTCATCATGGTCATGCACATCCGAGGCCTGGTGAGTGTGTGTGTGTGTGTGTGTGTGTGTGTGTGTGTGTGTGTGTGTGTGCACCCTCACCTGCTGAACCCCCCCCCCCCCCCCCCAAACCTTTCGGCCGTCCTGCAGCAGCCCCTGCAGGACGGCTCAGACCCGGACCCCTACGTCAAGCTCTACCTGCTACCGGACCCCCAGAAGACCAGCAAGAGGAAGACCAGGGCGGCCCGGCGCACCTGCAACCCCACCTACAACCAGATGGTAACATCATCATCATCATCATCCGAAACTATGGGACTTTGGCCCTTTGGTTGACTTCTGTGCTTGATGGTGAACTGGTTTTTACGTGCTAAGTAGCGTTAGCCACCAGTCGAGCACATGAGGGCGGAGTCAGACTCCCTCCCTCGGCAGGTCCGAGGCGTTGGAAGCCGTCGTTCCCGGCAGCACCTGAAGGCAGCATGTGTGGTGGAAACAGGAAGTGCGTGTACTAACTCCCCACCCCCCACCACAGCTGGTGTACGAGCGGATCCCCCAGGGCGACCTGCAGCAGCGGGTCATCCACCTGAGGGTTCTGGGCGACGGGGCCTTCTGGGAGAACCCCCTGCTGCTGGGCCAGACCTTCATCCCCCTCCGCAGGCTGCCGCCGGGACAGCACTGGGTGGACTGGCACCAGCTGGGCGGGGCCGGCTCTGACCCCGCCCACTGAACTCTCCACAGACAAAGTATTTTTCTTTCTTTTTTTTTCTTCCTTTTCTTCCTTTTTTTATCTCTTTATTTTTTCTTTGAACAAAGTTTCCCTCTCTTTCTTCCCTGTCCCTCTAAAGAGGCCTCCCTGCTGCAGATGGAGAAGGTTTAGCTTGCAGACTGAGCAGCTTCCTGCAATAACAAACATCTTTTCATCAGAAGGTCCAACCAAGTGCTCGACCAATGACTGAGCAGCTCCTACACTGGTGACCCCAGCACAGCTGACTGACTTTTATTTTGAAGGGAAGGTCTTTTCCCGTCACTTCTTCTTTGATTCCTACTGTTGACTCATTTCCAGACACGCGGCTTTTGATTTTTCTTTTTCTTTCTTTTTCTCTTTGTTGACACTGTAACCTTGAGATTTCAGCTGCACTTTGCTGGACGGTTGGGACCAAGTGACGCTCGGTGGACGCCGACTCACTTCTTGAACGTGTTCCTGTTGGACAGCCGCGTGTGGAAAAGCTGGTGTGACTGAATTAGCCTGGATGTTGCTAACAGGAAGTAGCGACGGTGTGCAGGATGATGTTTTTTCCCCATAAGGAGGAGGATGAGCGTCTTTTTTTTTATGGCTTCCTTCCAGGTGCGGCAACGTCCTGCAGGTGGCGCTGCAGCCGCGACCTTGATTTCACTTCACTTGCATTTTTTTGGGGTTTTTTTGACTCTTGTGCGCTGTAACTGTACTGTCGGTCAGAGCGCCGCCCTCCTGTCCAGCCAGCGCCCGTGTTTTTATGGTGGCGGGGGCGTCGGGTGTGGCGGTGGCGGCTGATTGGACGAGGACAAGGAGCGGCGGACGGAATGTAACTTCTCTGGATGCACTGACTGAACCCGAGTCCCTCACAGCTCCAGAATAACCAGCAGCCCTCACTCACCTCCACTGGCTTTTGTATTATTTGCACTAAAATAAACTTGAAACTGATTGAAAACAAGTCTGTTTCTCTTTCTCTCTTACTGATTCATGACTATATATTGAATAATTATCAATTATAATAATTATAAAATATAAATATTAAAAATATTTATATTTTTAATATTTAAAAATATTTATATTTGTATATGTTTAATATAAAATATTTTCAATATTTTATATTAAGAATATAAGATATTTTAATATTTTTAATATTATAAAATATTAAAAATTACAAATATAATCCATAATTATATATGGATTATTATAACAATCCATTTTAGTATTGTATATATAATAAAAAAAAACAACAACTTGACAGATTATTTTTTCAGAGTCGTTAAACTGAGCTTCAGAATCTTGAAATAATTGAGTCAATATTGTGTTGAAATAATGCACAGTCTAAAACCAGCGGTACACCAGGGGCCTTTAATGTGTGCTTTCTGACTTTGATCTCCACTTCTTTTGTTGCTTACCTGCTTTGTGTAACAGGAGGCAGCTCTGTCCCCCCTGCCCCTCCCTGTGTGTGTGTTTTTGTGTCACTCTGGCTTGATTGTGTCGTTTTGTTCCGAGTGTATTGATCCAACGGACAGACACGTGTCCTCCCAGTGAAGAGCCGGACTATGGATCACAACCCCGCAGCCGCAGCAGCAGCAGCAGTACACGTCGATTGTGTAACAGTCGCCGTTCGTGTGCGTTCCCGGAACACCGCGACGCTCCCCGGCGACAGGCTTCGCTTTGCGCGAGGGGCGGGTGCTTGTCGACGGTCCCTTAACTGTCTGATGAAATCTAGGACCGAACCAAGCGCGACGAAGAAGCAGACTCGCAGCGGCGGCAGGAGCGAAGAAAGCGGCGCTAGAAACCCTCGACACACCGGAGCAGTATTACACTCGGAACCGCCGCAGTGACGCACCGCCGAGTCCAGAAAAGAATTTCGTTTCCAAACGAGATTACTTTCCGATTTCGAAACGTCGCCGTCCAACCGCCGCGCGCCGGCTAAGTGCTAAGCTAAGTGGCTAACCAGCTAGCTAGCTGCCTGCTATCGGTTCACCGCCGCCGCTTTTTCCACAAGAAGCTTCTTTTTTCCCTTCAACATGGCCTCGTTGATCTCTTCGGACGAGTACTTTGCTTCACCCCGGGACTCCAGGACATCTTGCCGCCGCTCATCCACCGCTACCACCGCCGTCTTCACGACGCTGTTCGCCCGTAAGAAGTGTGTCCATCCCGGCCAGCAGCTCGCCACGAACCGGGGCGATGTTTCCTGGATCCCAAACTGCGGCCAGCTGGACGTGGAGTGAAAACAATGCAGCCCAGTCGCCATTAGAGGAAAGACGGAAGAAGACACTTGGTAGTTTGTAGTTTGGCCGGGTGAGAAACCAGCTGGCTGTTCTCGTCCGGAGCCGCGTTGCACTTTAACAGCTGTTCGACAGCAGAGACTCTTCTCAGGTGGTCCTTATTATCAATATTAACATCAATATTATCAACATCAATATTATCACCGTCAGTATTTATTGTGGTACGATCCAAGTTGAAGAAGAATTTGAAGAAATGTTCCGAACCATGAGCGAGGACAGCGGTCTGTCCTCTGCGGCCGGCAGGGGCGCCTCCTCCCCCGGCCTGGCCGCCCAGGAAAGCCCGTGGTTGGGCCTGCTGTCGGCCGTGTCCAGGCCCGCGCTCGCCCTGCTGCAGCGCCCTCTTCCGGCGCGGCCCCGCAGCGCGCCCCCGCCCGGCGAGAGGAGCCAGGCGGACTGGAAGAACCGGCAGAGCGACGCGGAGCGCGACGTCTTCCGGCTGCTGAACGACGCGCTCGCGGCTCCCCAGCGGTGCTACCTGCGCTGTGAGCCCCGGGAGGCGGTTCTCCAGGACCAGGACCTGGGGGCGCTGGAGGGCCACGCCAGGACTCTGCTCAGTCAGGTGTGGTGGAGCTGCGAGGACCCCCCGCAGGGCAGCAAGACCCTGTGGACCAGCTTCCTGGGGGGCGTGGCCCGGACCGACTGGGCCTGGACCTGGGACCGTCCAGGACCCGGGCCCACCCAGCGGCTGCAGCTCTACCAGAACTTGAAACAGCGACACCCGCTGGCTGAGACCGAGGGTTCGGGAGGCCTCTTGCTGGCTCCGCCCTCCCAGAGCAGCGCCACCTGGTGGAGGGTGAGAGAAGTGGGTGAGCTTCAGCAGGCCCCGCCCACTCCGCCAGACCAGGACCACGGCTACTCCAGCCTGGAGGAGGAGTTTGTCCACACGCGTGGTCTCTACCTGGCGGAGCGCCCCCTGCAGGAGGAGGAGGAGGGGGCGGAGCCTGTGGAGGTGGAGCAGGTGGAGTGTGTGGCTCTGCCCCCGCAGTGCCAAAACAAGAGCATTGCCTTCATCATGGGCTGCCCCTGCAGCGACGATGAAGATGATGAAGATGATGATGAGAGCAGCAGCCAATCAGAGGGCCAGTCCAGCGACGACGACGACGATGATGATGATGGTTTTGACAGCGAGGGCTCGTCCGACCTCTCCACGTCCAGCGGCGAGGACGACCCGGAGGCGGAGCTTCTGTGGGCGTCGCTGTGTCGCAGCCAAGACCCCTACGACCCCCGCAACTTCACGGCCCACCTGCACACGGGCCCCGCGCCGCCCAGAGCCCCCTCCCCCCCGTCCTCCCCCCTCCCCCCGCCCCCTTCCCCCCCCCCAGACTCCTGGGACGAGTCGACCTCGGCCAGCGAGGCGGAGGAGGCTGACGGCCTGTGGGCCTCCTTCAGCTGCTCCTCCGACCCCTACAGCCCCCTCAACTTCCAGGCCCCGCTCAGGACCCGCTCAGGACCACCTGCCGCCTCCCCCCGCCGTGGCCCCGCCCCCACCACGAGGCCGGACAGCAGCCCCAGCCAGACCCCCAGGCCGTCCCCCGGCACCAAGAAGGTGAGTCGGTGCCCATCAGCCACCACTAGGGGGCCTCCACCCTGTGTGAATAGCCCTGTCATGTCATGTCACCCTGTCATGTTAGGGTCAAAGGTCGGCCGCGTCTGAGTGCTGGGCTGTTGGCTGAGTACTGAGAGTGGCCACTGGGAGCGGAGTCTCTGCTGCTGCCACGTGAGCCAGACATGTGACTCGTGTTCCAGTCCTGTCATACTGAAACTGAAACCCCAGCAGCACCGCTGCTCTGCTGCCACCTGCTGGCCGCTCCACACTAAACCTCCTCAGGCACAGCTGTCAAACTCTGGCCCGCGGGCCACATTTGGCCCGCGGGCCACATTTGGCCCGCGGGCCACATTTGGCCCGCAGTGTCGTTACATTTGCCCCCCGCGCTCCAATACACACACACTACTGGAGCTGCTGCTGTTATACAGCACCTGTAGCTGACACTACACCTCCCAGAATGCTGTGCTGCTCAGTCAGGATGTTGTTATGACTGCATTGCTTTGTTGTTTGACTGACAGCCTGGTCCTAATGCCTCTGCTGCCCCCTGCAGGTGCGTTTCAGCGAGCAGGTGGACTTCTTCTTTGCCAGCGGGGACGAGGAGGAGGGGCTTGAGGACCGCCGGGGCCCCTGGGAGCAGCTGGCCCGCGATCGCTGCCGCTTCCTGCGCCGCTGCCAGCAGGTGGAGCTCAGCGTCGGGCCCTGCCTGCAGCCGCAGCACCGCAGCATGGTGTACCTCCGCCTGGCCGCCTGGCCGCAGCCCTGAGGACCGCCAGCAGGAGGACGTGAAGGGCGGAGCAGCTGATTGGCTGCCTGTGGGACCTGAGGCAGCTGATTGGCTGCGGCCTCAGTCCTTTTGTTCCTTGGCTTCGGTGCAGGAAACAAGCTGCTGTGTTCACCAGACTGACCGACCAATCAGCTGCCAGTATTCTGTCACATGACCTCAGTGCATGGGCCACCACTCGAGGGCCCTGGGCCAACCAGGAACCCCCCCGCTCCACCCCCTCCCCCACTGACTAGTGTTGTGCTGATGAAGGCCAAAGATTGAGGTGTGTGGTGATGGTGATGATGATGATGATGATGATGGAGGAGGAGATGCTGTGTTTGTGACTCTTGGCTCCTCCCCCTTGCCGTCACTGGACAGTGCTGTGATTGGCTGCCAGACCTGCTGCACTTTGATCAGAGGGATGTAACAGTATGGAGTCGGCAATGACTCGGCACGGAGGCGGAGCCCAGGCTGAGACTGAAGCCTGATTGGTGGCTGAGACTCCTGGGTTGTGCTGTATTGTGAATGATGTTGATAGCAGAGATGATTTTACAGAGTGTTTTAATGGACAAATGAAAAAAAACAACAATTAATAATTACACCAGATTTTTGTTTTGTCGTCGGCGATGTTAAGCTGGAGTATTCACTGTGACCGGTCATGTGACTTGCTCACTAATGTCTCTTTCCGGGTCTCAGGTTCCGGGTCTCAGCAGGAAGAAAATCTAATTTTATTTTTCTAGCGCCTGGATTTTGTGAGCGCCGACACGACAGCATTAAACCAACAGTGAATGTTGACACACCGACTGGCGGCTGCTTCTTCTGTCCCCGGGCCTGCGGCTACACCTAGCACCGCGGCTAGCCGAGGAGCTGGGCTCACACTGCCCCCCGCTGGCCACCCCAGGGATCTCAAACTCGTCTTGATGATTTCATTCACTTCGGCTACCTGTGCGTTAGCTCACCAGCCGAGTCTCAGCTTCGTGTGTGTGTGTGTGTGTGTGTGTGTGTGTGTGTGTGTGTGTGTGTGTGTGTGTGTGTGTGTGTGTGTGTGTGTGTGTGTGTGTGTGTGTGTGTGTGTGTGTGTGTGTGTGTGTGTGTGTGTGTGTGTCCTAGAAGCTAATCTTTCACTCATCACATTGCTAAAGCTAATTACCAAGTTTGATAACATTGTCAGAATTAGCCTCAATAGTTAGCATTGCTCTATTTGATGCCAATTAGCTGGAGATGATGCTAGCTGCTATCCCCAACTCCATCACACTTTTAAATATTAGCATGCTAATGGTAGCTTCTGTTAGCACACACTAAAAAAAAAACGTCCAGTCACAGTCAGGAATGACAAGACGCTAGCGCCTGATTGGCTACTCCGTGGCTAATCCTTAGCGGCTGCGGCTACGTCAGTGGTTTTCCTGGTGCGAGCGCTGCCGTCTTTGAGAGTGGGCACTGAAGAAACATCGCAGCTGGACAGTTCCCTCAGCCACCACCAGGGGGTGCAGGAGGGGGACTCTGAAGCAGTTGCCGACGGGAAGTGGAGTGGGCGGGGCCGTCACGCTGTGACCTCAGACTCCCCACTGCAGTCTCGCGGCGGCGTGCCGGGCGAGCTGTTAGCGTTAGCGCGGTGGTCCTCTAGCGCCACCAGGCCCTGCAGGTACTTGATGTACCTGATGGCGGCCCGCAGGGTCTCCACCTTGCTCAGCCTCTTGTCCGCGGCGCCGCGGCCCGGCAGGTGGTCCCGCAGCTTGGCGTAGCCCTGGTTGACGCAGCGCACGCGCTGCCGCTCGCGCTCGTTGCGCTTCTGGATGAAGGCGGGTTCGAAGGGACACTCGAAGACGCTGAAGGCCCCGTGGTGGTGGGGGTGGAAGGGGGCCAGGTAGGGCAGCAGCCCCGGACCCCCGGCCCTCAGAGGCCCCTGGTACACCGGCTCCACGCCAGAGGGGGAGGGGTAGAGCAGGAAGGGCGGAGGCGAGAAGGCGGAGCTCATCCTGGGGGGGGGGGGGGGGGGGCGGAGACGGCAACAAAGGAGGTGAGGCTCAGCATCGACCAATCACACAGCAGCCTCGCTGCATTGACCTCCAGGAGGCGTCGGCATCTCCAGCAGCTTGAACAGGGAAGCAGTGGAAGAGAAGAAGAGCTGAACTCCAGGTGAAGTCCAGCATGTTGAACACAGAGGAAACACAGGCATTCAAGCCTGCTGCTTCCTGGATGTATATAAATATATAGAATATACGTACATATATATATATATATAAAATACATACATATATATGAAATACATAAATATATATAATATATGTACATAGCAGTGGGCAGTTGAAGGTCGGACCCCCTGATTCACATCCCTGGAGCCTGAACACTGCATTTTAATGGCTCTCAGATTTTTCAGACTGTCAATATTCTGATGTTGTTTATAAAATCATTGATGAGGTCACAGACAGTTGATTAGGTCACAGGCAGCGGTGGCTCTCCAGCTGGCAGCAGAGCCAATCAAAGCTGAGCAAGCAGCTCCCATGCAAAGAAGCTGAAGAAGTTGAGGAGCTTCCTGTTGGCCCCCTGCAGGTTGAGGACATTCAGCTGGTGGTGAGTCACACCACCCCCCCACCGCTGGGGGTGAAGTCTCCATGAGCCGCAGCTAGAACCACTAGAGAAGGTCCTGAATGACCGTACAACTACTGGAGAAGGTCCTGAATGACCGTACAACTACTAGAGAAGGTCCTAAATGACCATACAATCACTAGAGAAGGTCCTGAATGACCGTACAACCACTAGAGAAGGTCCTGAGTGACCGTACAACTACTAGAGAAGGTCCTGAATGACCGTACAACCACTAGAGAAGGTCCTGAATGACTGTACAACCACTAACCAAATGCACAAAGATTTGTATCAGTAAGTAACCCTCTCCCAGCGTCTCACAATGCATTCACATTGAGACAATGACGTCCTCAGTCTTTTATGTGGATGCTGGATACTTAATGCATCACTGGGCCTGATGGTGGCGCTTGTTTGGTGTTGTTTTGCTATGCTGGGGCTTGGATCAGAGTCCAGTAGCCCCTGGAATAAACTAGACCCACACTGCGCTGCCACCTGCTGGAGGTGCGACCCCACTGCACTCCTCCAACTACACGCATGTCTCTGTTCATAAAGATCAAAATAAATTCACCAGTGAATAGCAATAATAATAATAATGAAACTGATCAATGATAACAGTAATACTGATCAAACTGACAACACTGATGATGATAAAAACCTCACCTTGGCAACTCTGATCAGAGCAGCTGTGATTGGTCCAGGTTGAATCCTTCCTGAGTGTCTGAGGTGCTGACTGGAGATCAGTTTTCCTACAGTTGTGAAGATGATCTGATATCTGACATGAAGGAGGAGGAGGAGGAGGAGGAGGAGGAGGAGGAGGTCTCACCTGCTGCTGCTGCTGCTGCTGCTCCTCACTGAGGCTCCGACCATCAAACACTCTCCTCTACCTGCTTTTACACGCCGAGGCTCCGCCCCCCAGGTGTGACAGGATGCCAGGTAACGACACACACACACACACTCCCGTTTGAAGGCGTCCCACCGAGGGAAGGGATGGGAGGGTCCGACCTGCGAGCGGCGCCTCCTATTGGCTGAGGGACGGCGCTGAGCTCCGCCGCCGCCTCTGTTGTCGCACATGAAAGAGCAGCGACGCACAAAAATGAGTGTTTGCAGTTTCCTCCTGCTAAACCCTGCATCTCCAGATGAAAGACACACACCCTTCCTGTCAGCCCCATCACACACACACACACACACACACACACACACACACACACACACACACACACACACACACTTCCTGTCAGCCTCTCATCTCACATACACACACTGATGGATGTTTATACACACACACACACACACACATACACACACACACACCTCCAGGATCTCCTTTGCGGCCCACTGGCTGCAGACTCCGCCCACCATTGCCACTTGCACCAATAGGAAGTCTGGATCTGTCGCCAGCCGGCTGCACTGCAGAAGAAGGAATCTGATTGGTCGGCTGTGACAGGCAGGAGGTGTGTGTGTGTGTGGGGAGTCCCAGCCTCCGTTTCCATGATCAAAGTAGGTGTGTGTGTGTGTGTGGCAGCATTGGGGTGACACACACACACACACACCTCCAGCTAATCTGTGGGATGTGTGTGTTCCTGCAGGAGGAAGCTGCTGTTGACATGCACACACTCACACACTCCTGTTTGTTGTGGGTTTAACCATGGCGTGTGTGTGTGTGTGTGTGTGTGTGTGTGTGTGTGTGTGTGTGTGTGTTG
This sequence comes from Nelusetta ayraudi, assembly GCF_046127955.1. Classification (NCBI taxonomy): domain Eukaryota; kingdom Metazoa; phylum Chordata; class Actinopteri; order Tetraodontiformes; family Monacanthidae; genus Nelusetta; species Nelusetta ayraudi. The sequence goes on along the minus strand of NW_027466196.1, from coordinate 1,610,388 downwards.
GACCTGTACGTGCACAGACTTGAGGACTCCATCGCTGCGTCGCTGCTTCACTTCTTTTAAATGAAAAACCTACGACAATAAAATGAAAACGTCCATCGCACCTCTCAGACACACACACACACACACACTCTTGTGACATCAACATGGGTCTTCAGTTCCTCTGTTGCCAGTGGCTTCTGAAGGAAACACTAACAAAGTGTGTCAGTGTGATTGGTCAGCTGACTGATTTAAACAACGTTGAGTGACTGCAGGTTTGGTTGCAGGCGGTGAGGGGCGGAGCCACACCTGGACTGCTGTGAGTAGTGGAAGTTCTACCAAGGAGTCTGAAGCACAAACAAACTGAAGCTTCGTTCATTCTTTTTTCTCGACAACCTTGAATGAAGTATTTCCCCTCTATTTCAGATCATTTCCACCTGGTGGCGCTGCTTCCAGTCATTGCTTTTAAACGTGTGAAGGCGATGCACTGACGTTGCGGTAGTACTGAGTATGACGTCACAGAAACGCCACCAGTAGTTTCAGTAGGAAGACAAAGATATAGAACGACAGCAAAAGAACAAAAAAAAAAAACGAAACAGCGAGAAAACGACTCGCAGCGGTTCCTCCGACCGGAAGTGGAATGGCCTGCCGCTTGAACCGGAGAGATAAACAAACACTGTTGGCGTATCAAAGTCCACGCTGTGTGTCTCTGTGTGCGTGAGTGTGTTCATTTGTGTGCCAGCATGGAGCAGCAGCAGAAGAAGATTCTGTGTGTGGGTCTCGTTTGTCTCGACATCATCAGTGTGGTGGAGAAATACCCGGAAGAAGACACCGACAGCAGGTTAGCTCATGCTAACGCAGCCGGTGACTTCCGCTGCAAGAACGCCGACTGCCGACAGCCTGTTGGTTAGCACGGCGGCTAATGCTAACGCCGTAATCTGACGAGCAGTTTAGCACACCGGCTAATGCTATCCATCCATAGCAGGCCGGAGCCGATGAGAGGAGGTCCAGCTGTAAAAGCATATTATCATTGTATTATTTCCGATTAAAGCTTTCAGTTATTAATTTTAGGCCCGCGGCGTATGGCGAATTATTATTATTGTTGTTGTTATTGTTGTTGTTGTTATTATTATTATTATTATTAATTTTTTTTTTATTTTTATTGTTGTTGTTATGATTATTATTATTATTATTAAGTGGTTGTGTTGCAGAATTGTTTTACTCACGGCAAAGCCTCCGTCATTTAACTATGATAATTCTTTATTAGACCGGTACGATGCAAAAAGAAAAAGACAGGAAAGAAATGGATAAAAACAAAACATTAATCTCACCAAGAGAAGATCAGACCAAGAATAGATAGATAAATAGATAGATGTACTTTATTGATCCCAATCTGTATACAGTATACATACAATACAAAATATCACACAAGCACACGTAACAGTTGCAAATCTGAAAAATTTAAATAAACCTCAAGACTTGTTTACCCTGTACTCTGAAAGTGTGTGTGTGTGTGTGTGTGTGTGTGTGTGTGTGTGTGTGTGTGTGTGTGTGTGTGTGTGTGTGTGTGTGTAGGTGTGTGTCTCAGCGCTGGCAGCGAGGAGGAAACGCCTCCAACTCCTGCACCGTCTTGGCGCTGCTCGGGGCTCGAACCTCCTTCCTGGGATCACTGGCAGGAGGACCAGTGGCAGAGTGAGTTCCCAGCAGGTTATCAGTCAGTCAGTCAATCAAACAGTCAGTCAGCTGCTCCATTTTTTTTATCCTCCCCTTCACACTCTGTTCTTCAGGTCATCATGGAAATGTCTGTCTGACTGACTGACTGACTGACTGTCTTCCTCATCTGTTTCCTCCCACCTCCTGTCTTCCCTCCTTCCCTCAGCGTGTTAATCTGCTCTTGTCTCATCATCTATTTATTTAATTAGCTCTCTTTCCTCTTTTCGATTGCAAGAGGTTATAATTCCACTTCCTGTCTGTAGTTTTATTTTGGAGGATTTTCAGAAGTTCCACATTGATGTGTCGCTGATTTCTGAGCATGCTCAGTGCTTCCTTCCAGCCTCGATGGTCATCAGTAACATCCACACAGGAAGCCGCACCATCCTGCACATGAACAGGTGTGGCCAGGTGTGTGTGTGTGTGTGTGTGTGTATGTGAGACTAACTCCCTTCCTTCAGGACTTCCTGTCACGAGTTCCCGCCTCCCTTCGCTCGCCCGGTGGTCCACCTTTCTGTGGCCAGTTTGTCACTTCCTGTTTCCTGTCTGTCAGTTTCATCATGGCCGACTTCTCGCGCCACGGCGTCGACGTCTCTGCGGTGGTCTGGCAGGTCAAAGGTCAAACCCCCTGCGCGTGTTGCGTGGTTTGTCCCTCCTCCGGATCACGAACCGTTGTTCTGTCCGACATGTAAGACCACCGGTGGACTGGGCCGAGTCTCACAGCGTCCCAAAACACCTCTTCATTGATTATTCATTAGATCATCAATCATCTAATCAATAATCAGGTTTGCCAACCCACCAGAGTGCTGACCAGAGGACGGTCTGAGGTCTGGGGTCCATATTCACTATTCATCATCAGAACCAGAACACAGGAGGTGTTTTGAGACTGCTGTTTAACTCACTGTTGGTAGAAGACCACAGGAAACACATAATCCTGGTCTAGTATAGACCTGGTCTGATCTTGACTTGGTCTAATCCAGACCTGGTTCATCTGATCCTGGTCTAATCTGATCCAGGTTTAATCTGATTCCGGTCTAATCTAGACCTGGTTCATCTGATCCTGGTCTAATCAGATCCTGGTCTATTCTGATCCTGGTCTAATCTAAACCTGGTTCATCTGATACTGGTCTGATTTAGACCTGGTTTAATCTTGACCTGGTCTAATCTTTACCTGGTTTAATTTTAGCCTGGTTTAATTTGCTCCCGGTCCAGTCTGACCCTCTTCTAATCGTAACCTGAATCAGTCTGTTCCTGGTCTAATCTAATCCTGGACTAATGTTGAACTGGTCCAACCTAATCTGGACGTAGGCTGATCTGGAACTTGATTTTAGTCCAGTGGGTGAGACCTCCTTTCTGGGTTTTTTATTGTGCTGTTCCTTTAGACGGTGAGTGGAGGTCCAGTCTGTTTGTGAGCTTCATCCTATGGTGGTGTCAGTTCAGGGCTGGTTCCTCCAGCTCTACCAGGAGGATCCTGAGGTCTTCCGAGGCCAGCTGAGAGACGTGGTCCTCCCAGCGGGTCCTGGCTCCTCCTCTGGTTCTAGTCTGGGCCCTGGGTTAGGCTCAGGGTGTGTAGGCGGCATCCAGAACAGAACCAGATCTGGGCCTCAGGCTCCCGTCGAGGGTTGGGTTCGAGGTTGAGGGTCACCTTGACCTTTGGGTTGTGACTGGAAGCTCCTGACCGTGGGTGAGAGTTGGGACATTGGTGGGAGGCTTTGACTCTCGTCCTGCTTCACCACAACAGAACCGCAGAGCGGCTCGGCGGTCGCATCACTCCCAGGTTTCCCCACTCGGGGAAAAAGACTGCGAGTTCTCCCCTCCACCCTGGTGGGAGCAAGCCACCTTCCTCCTGCGAGAACCACGGCCTCAGAGGTCCTGGTCCTCATCTCTCCCGGTGAACGCCTCAGGTCTGGGTCTGAAGGAGCCAATTAGACCCTCCAGGTCTCACTGTGGCTGCTGATGTGGGCGTTCCAGTGTCCCAGTGGAACTACCAAGTCCTCCTATCGGGGCACCTTGCAGCACCAGACTTTGAGAAGGTCCGGTACTCAGGATTCTTGTCCGGGCCTGATTCCAGACCTAATCACCACTGGAATGTGGAGGGAAGCGGTCCTCTCCTTCACAGGGAAGAACTAATGGTATCTGGTGGGGGGGTACAGGTCCCCCACACCAGCAGAGGCCAGAGACCAGTAGAGTCCAGCCTCTCTCAAGGAGCCTGGTTCCAGAACCCAGAACCCATGCTCTGTGTGTGGAAGTGAGTCCAACTGTCTCTGGACCTGATCTTCTGCCTTAGCTTGACCCCTCCACCGCCCCCCACCCTGGCAAAGCCACATCCCAGCTCCAGACTAGTTGTCCAGGGATTTGTAGGGGCGGCGGAGCTCCCTGCCCACCAGCTCCTTGTGGTCCCTGCTGCCGCTGGTGGACCCTTGGAAGGCAGGAAGTGAGGTCACACTGCCGTCTCTCCTCTTGATGTTCTGCTGCTGCCTGTCTGCGTGCTTGTTGGTTGTTGATTTGTGATGAAATGAACTTTGACCTCACTTCCTGTCCCCCAGGAACCTTCCTGACGTCACAGTGGAGGATTTCTCCAAAGTGGACCTGCGCCAGTTCAGGTGGATCCACTGGGAGGTGAGAGAGTGAGCTGAACCAAAACCCAGTCTAAACCAGTTTAGCATGGTCTAGATCAACCCTGCCTAAACCACTGAGCAACTAGTCTGACCCAGTCTGTCATGTAAACCCAGTCTACACCACTCTGACCCAGTTTAGCCTGCATAAACCAGCCTGAGCTGTCCTAGACAGCCATCAGAACCAGTTTAACCCGGCTCAACCCGGTCTAAACCGGCCTCACCAGTCCCAGTGTGTAGAAGTGCAGACACGGTTATCAGCATGTCGGCCTCTAGGTGGCGCCCTGGTTCTGCTGAGCCCTGGTTCTGCTGTGTCCCTCAGGGCCGGAACGCAGCCGAGCAGGTGCAGATGATCCAGCGGGTGGAGATGTTCAACAGCTCGCTGGCTCCGGAGCAGCAGCGGGTCACCATGTCGGTGGAGATCGAGAAGACCAGAGAGCCGCTGTACCAGCTCTTTCCTCACGGGGACCTGGTGCGGCCCTCGGCGCAGGCCACGCCCACTCTGGCTCGTTGGTCCTTCGTTTATTTGTTCAGTTTTTTACCATCCCACTCACTTCCTGTTTCCTGCGGCGCCCCCCCGCCCCCAGGTGTTTGTCAGTAAGGACGTGGCGCGCCACTTTGGCTTCGGGACGGCCGAGGAGGCCCTGAGAGGCCTGTACGGCCGGGTGAGGGAGGGGTGAGTGGGGGCCAGGGGTCAGAGGTCAGAGGTCAGAGCCTGCACCCCATCTTGATGGTGCGTTCTGCCGCTCGGTGTCGCCCCCCTCAGGGCCGTCCTGGTGTGTGCCTGGGCGGAGGCGGGGGCAGCGGCGCTCGGTCCGGACGGGGTCCTGGTCCGGTCCGAGTCCTTCCCCCCACAGTCGCTGGTGGACACGCTGGGCGCCGGCGACACCTTCAACGCCGCCGTCATCTACACGCTGGCCAACGGTCGGTCTCTCTCTCTCTCTCTCTGACCCCTGCTGTGACCCCTGCTGTGACCCTGACGCTGAAGCTTGTGGTCCACAGGAGGAGGTCTGCAGGAGGCCTTGACCTTCGGCTGCAGGGTGGCCGGCTGGAAGTGCGGTCGCCACGGTTACGACGGCATCGGGGA
>NW_027466196.1:1547500-1600000 GCF_046127955.1 Nelusetta ayraudi | reverse complement strand
GGCAACAGGCAGGAAGTCATGGTGGCCCTGAGAGTCGACCTGAAACACAGCACCAGATCAGAGTCCTCTGGAGCCCCCTGGTGGTCGGCCCTGGTACAACACCACATAATGTGGATTTAACAATCGAGCACAACTTGAGCCCAACCGAGCCAAGCTATTGGTCCAGACTCTTGGAGTGGGCGGGCCAGAGGGCGTGGCAGTGGGCGGGGCCGGGCCAATTTAGCGGCCAACTTCTCTATTTTTAGAGACGTGAAGAGGAACCATCAGGTCCCTTTACTCACACACACACACACGCACCCACACACACACACACACACACACACACACAGCCTGTAATCTTCGTGCTTAATTGCAGCCCTGAGACGAGCAGCCAATCAGCATCCAGCTGCCTGGCTAAGCTAACCGCTAAGTGCTAAGGACTTCCAGCTGAAGGAGGGAGGAGCCGCGACCTCTGACCTCAGGCTGCTGACTCAGCACCAATCAGGCGACACTCAGCAGCAGAGGGAAACTGCTGCTGAGGTTTCTGAAGCCAACTTAACCCAAACCAAGTGGTGCTAAGCTAACCTGAGCTAACTAGGCTAGCCCAAGCTAAGCAGAGCTGCAGTTCCTCAGTGAGCCACACGGCTTCAGTCCATCAGGTTCTCCTCTGGTGGTGGACCCTCAGGACCATCAGCATGTTGTTCCTCATCAGGAAGTGGCAAAGAGCCACATTTACTACACAGAAATATCAAACACTTAACATCCACTTCCTGTCGATGTTAAAGTGGTTGAATTGTGTGTCCTGCTAAATAGCCAACACTTTCTCTATAAATATGAATCTTTTTCATTTTTTGCTTTTGCTTTTTCAAAAAAGAGGGAAACTGCCCACGAAGTTGCGACCCAATAAAAACAGCTCTGCAACCTCAAAATGGGTCGCAAACCGCCAGTTGAGAAACGCTGGTGTGTCCACTGTTGAGGAAGATGCGACCAGGGAGGCTAAAGGGGAGGAGCAGGAGCAGGAGCAGGAGCAGGAGCAGGAGCAGGAGCAGGAGCAGGAACAGGAACAGGAACAGGAGCAGGAACAGGAGCAGGAGCAGGAGCAGGAACAGGAACAGGTCAGGGTGAGGGTGACGGTGGGAATCCCCATGGTCAGTAAACACATCGCAGCTCCAGCACAGGCACCAGCTCAAAGTTCAGCATCACCAGGGCCTGGCCCGAGGCATCATGGGAAAAAATCAACAGAGTCACCAAACTCACTGGTCAGTTGAGGAGGACACCTGGGGTCTGCTGGTCCTGCTGGTCCTGCTGGTTCTCCTGGTTCTGCCTGGTCTGGTTCTCCTGGTTCTGCCTGGTCTGGTTCTGCTTGGTCTGGTTCTGCTGGTTCTACTGGTTGTGTCTGCTTCTGTCTCGGCTCACTCTGACTCTCTCACCCACTGGCCTCGCTCTCCCTCGCTCTCTGTTTGGACTCACTGGCTCCTCCCCCTCAAACAGAGGAGTGTGTGTTCTGAGGGCCACACACACACACACACACACGGCATGTGGTTGTGGTATGTGTGGCAGAGGTGCAGAGACACACGGCTGACCTGGTGTGGCTCGTTTGACTGATTCACTGATTCACTGACTCGCTGACTCGCTGGTGGGTGAGCCGGTTCCTCCAGTCATGGTGGGCTGAAGGAGCAGGAGAGAAGCCAGCAGGGGGCGGCCCAGCTGTCTTAGTGGTGAGGAATGGTACTGCTCTGCTGGACTGCAGCATTGTGTGTCGGATGATTGTGAGCACTTCCTGTTTGATGATGTCATCGTGATGTCATCAGGTCATTGCAACATTCCAGGAAATTCAGGAGCTTCCAGGGAGTCGCTGTGTGTGTGGGTGGTGGTGGTGGTGGGGGGGCGGTTCTGTCCTTCCATGTAGTCAGAGTCCTGTGTGTGTTTGCTGTTCGAATGCACAACTGATTATCTCTCTCACACACACACACACAAAGGAAGACACTGCAGACAAAACTACAGGAAGTGCAAAACACCTGCAAAGGAGAAAAGAACCGCCACATGTGGACCATCACGTGGTGTTTGTGTCCTGCTGCCTGAGTAGTGAAAGTACTGGTTCACTTTCTGCCTCCATCTCTGGTTACCTACACCAGCAGCGTAGGCAGGACATCGGGTCCAGTTTCCGGGGCAAAGGTATCACTTCCCTTCTGGTTGATGTGTGGCGTTTTCTCTTTTGCTTCCCAGCCACCGTACAAAACAGAATGAATGCAACACGTGACATGAAGTGAACTCACAAGTCAAAAACCAACAACAACAACAACAACAGTCAGGGTGTGAAACAATTTCTCTTCAAAATAAAAGCACGAGTCAACACAGCTGTTGACCCAGTCGATCATTTAAAATCATGACGTTGTTGGTCTTTATTCGGAGGTTATTGTTGTTGACACGCTCCCCCCAAATATGAAAACCCCACTGAATGATTCTGATCCGGTTCAGTGAGAGGCAAAACCTCGTGACGGCAGCAGAAAAGAGAGAAAAAGGAGAAAATTCTGGGTGAAAACGTGAGAGCGCCGCTCCGTCCAGCAGGGGGCAGCCGTCCTCGCCACGTCCGGCGGGTAGAAAGCGGAAAAACAATATTGTAGCTTCCGGTTTCCGGCACGACACGTGTGTGTGTGTGAGCGAGAGAGAGAGTGAGAAAGAGAGAAAAAAGCAGTGCTGAAGCGGATCAGAACCGCCGAATCACCGCCGCAATGTTGGAGCAGCTGGGTCTGATCGGAACCATCCGTGACGATGACGAGAGTCCGGAGGAGCCCGACACCGAGTCCGAGCCGGAGGTGAGTCTGGCCGGCCACACAGTTAGAATGCCCGGCACCAGCAGCAGCAGCAGCAGCAGCAGCAGCAGCAACAGGTTCTGCTGGAGGAGCCGTGAAGAAGCTGTGGTTCTGTTCGGTCAAAGTTCTGCTGCCGTTCCACCGCCCACGACCCGAACACTGCGCTAATGTCTTGATGCTATCTAGCTAGCTAGCTAGCTCTCTGACTGACGGACCTTCTGCGCGTGTTTCCTCTCACTGAGGGGCGGCGCTGGAAACCGGCCCTCTGTGATGTCACAATGGGCACGTGTGTCATGCGTTGTTAATGTTGTAACACCACCCCGTCCTGTTGTACTGATTTTGGTTCCGTCAGGTTTCATTGTTGTTTCTGGTGTGATTGACCAGCTGTGATTGGGTCAGCTGACCAGCTGTGGTGGTTCTTCCTGCTTGTGTCCGTCCAGGACGAGCCCATCGTGCTGAACAGGAAGCGGAAGCAGGGCGGCCGCGGCTCCAAGGACTTCAGCCTGGACTTTGAGTTTGGGGAGCGCGAGAGCGCGGCGCCGGACGACGACTGGCTGCCGGCGGACGTCAGGAAGCAGCTGAAGATCAAGGTGGTGCTGCTGGTGGAGAGCAGGTCACTCTGGTGCTGCCCCCTGCTGGTGGATGCTTGGTGCTGAAACTCTGTGTGTGTGTGTGTGTGTGTGTGTGTGTGTGTGTGTGTGTGTGTGTGTGTGTGTGTGTGTGTGTGTGTGTGTGCAGAGAAGTGTCACCACTCTGGACCAGAAGATCGAGAAGATCCGCAAGAAGAGGAAGGCTGAGGTGAGTTCTGGGAGGAGCTCCGTCCTGAGGGGGGCGCCAGAGACCCCGGGTGTGACCTCTGACCCTCTGATGGCAGGAGAAATCAGCTGAGAGCTCCGGAGCTGCTGCAGAGACGGAGCTGAAGGAGGAGGAGGAGGAGGAGGACGAAGAGGAGGAGGAGTCAAAGGCTTCTACAGCTGCTGACGAGGAGGAGGAGCAGGAGGAGGAGGAGGAGGAGGAGGAGGATGAGTTTGGGTCGGACGATGAGGAGATTCTGACCAAATCAGGTGAGTCTGCAGGATTGAAACAACAAAAGAGTCGTTGGGAGTCGGTGAGTCAGTGAGTCAGCTGGTGTTGACGACTCCTTCCTCCTGCCAGACACTCTGAGAGACAAGAGCCGGCGGGGGAGGAAGAGGAAGGCCGGGGAGGAGGTGAGCGAGGGAGTGGGGCCAACCGTGATTTTGATGATGATGATGATGATGGTGTCACAGTCTGACTCCGCCCCTTTCCCCGTTTCAGGCTCCTGACTCGTTCTACGCAGACGCCTCCCAGTACGACGAGCAGCTGACCTTCGACAGCATGAACCTGTCCAGGCCCATCCTGAAGGTAACTGACCCCTGACCCCTGACCCCTGGGCTCAACTGGGCTCAGCCGACCAACCCACTGATCTGCTCCTAAAAAACCTCAACACAAGCAAAGTCATTTTCAGCAGCAACCCTGAGTTGACCAGAGGTCAAGCTAGAGGTCAAGCTAGAGGTCAAGCTGGACTTGGTTGAGGTCATTGGGTTGCACCAGTGGTTTCAGGGAGGAGGATGTAGCAGGCAGTTGTCCCAGCCCTGCTGTGATTGGTCAGCTGTTTGCTGACGCTGGCGTGTGATTGGCTCCCCCTGCAGGCCGTCACAGCGCTGGGCTTCCAGCAGCCAACGCCCATCCAGAAGGCCTGCATCCCAGTGGGCCTGCTGGGCCGCGACCTGTGCGCCTGCGCCGCCACCGGGACAGGTGAGTTGGTCCGGACCAGGACCCTGTGGAGCCGGACCCGACCCGCTCTGACCCCTCCCCCCTCCCCCCAGGGAAGACGGCCGCCTTCATGCTGCCGGTGCTGGAGCGCCTGGTCTACAAGCCCAAGACGGCCCAGGTGACCCGGGTCCTGGTCCTGGTGCCCACCAGGGAGCTGGGCATCCAGGTGCACTCGGTGGCCCGCCAGCTGGCCCAGTTCACCTCCGTCACCACCTGCCTGGCCGTCGGTACGACCCCCCCGATGCCCCCCTCCCCAAGCTGTCCCCGTCACCCCCCCACCCTGACGCCGCTCCGCTGTCGCCCCCTGCAGGTGGGCTGGACCTCAAGTCCCAGGAGGCGGCGCTGAGGGCGGGGCCAGACGTGCTGATCGCCACGCCGGGCCGCCTCATCGACCACCTGCACAACACGCCCAGCTTCCAGCTGGGCCACATCGAGATCCTCATCCTGGACGAGGCCGACAGGTGAGCCAGGCCCCGCCCCCTGGGCTGCCAGGCCCCGCCCCCTGGGGTAACCCCAGCCAGTCTCCAATGGGTGCCTTGGTTCCTCACACGTGTGTGTGTGTGTGTGTGTGTGTGTGTGTGTGTGTGTGTGTGTGTGTGTGTGTGTGTGTGTCAGGATGCTGGACGAGTACTTTGAGGAGCAGATGAAGGAGATCATCAGGATGTGCTCCTTCAACAGACAGACCATGTTGTTCTCCGCCACCATGACGGAGGAGGTGCACACACACACACACACACACTCACACACACTCACACACACACACTCTCTCATCCCTCCTATGTGACCTCCTGACCTCCAGGTGAAGGACCTGGCGGCCGTGTCGCTGAAGCAGCCAATCAGGATCTTCGTCAACAGCAACACTGACGTGGCTCCGTTCCTGCGTCAGGAGTTCGTCCGCATCCGAGCCAACAAGGAGGGCGACCGCGAGGCCGTGGTGGCGGGTGGGTGGAGCTACAGACCTGGGGTCGGACCGCCACCACCACCGCCGCTGCAGTGCTCACACTGTGTGTGTGTGTGTGTCTCCACAGCCCTGCTGACCAGGACCTTCCAGGACCACGTCATGTGCTTCACCCAGACCAGGAAGCAGGCCCACCGGCTGCACATCCTGCTGGGCCTGCTGGGCCTGAAGGTGGGAGAACTGCACGGAGAGCTGAGCCAGCACCAGCGCCTGGAGAACCTCAGGTACACACACACACACACACACACACACACACACACACACACATTGAGGCTGCAGCAGCAGCAGCAGCAGCAGCAGCAGCAGCAGCAGATGTTCTCCTCCTGCTGCTTCCAGGCGTTTCAAGGACGAGCAGATCGACGTCCTGGTGGCCACTGACGTGGCGGCTCGAGGTCTGGACATCGACGGCGTGAAGACGGTGAGTCACTTCCTCTTCCTGTCTGGGTGTCCCTGAGGCTGCCGCCAGCTCATCACCTCCTCCTCCTCCCTCTCCTCTTGGTCTCCTCAGGTGATCAACTTCACCATGCCGTCCACGGTGAAGCACTATGTGCACCGGGTGGGCCGCACGGCCCGGGCCGGGCGGTCCGGCCGCTCCGTGTCCCTGGTGGGGGAGTCGGAGAGGAGGATGCTGAAGGAGGTGGTGAAGTCCGCCAAGACCAGCGTCAAGGCCCGGGTCATCCCGCCAGGTGGGAGGGGCTGCGGGGCGGGGCGGGGGCGGGGCTTCACCCACCTGGACAGGTGTGACCTGTGTGTGTGTGTGTGTGTGTGTGTGTGTGTGTGTGTGTGTGTATACGTGTGTACACACATACACACACACACTTACATACTCTAGACATACACTCCAAAACTACAAAAACCACTTATATAGTTCTCAACAGTTCTCTGCTCAAACAGGGAATTTGTTCCGAACCTTTATCATCTATGCTATAACTCTGTGTGTGTGTGTGTGTGTGTGTGTGTGTGTGTGTGTGTGTGTGTGTGTGTGTGTGTGTGTGTGTGTGTGTGTGTGTGTGTGTGTGTGTGTGTGTGTGTGTGTGTGTGTGTGTGTGTGTGTGTGTGCATGCAGAGGTGGTGCTCAAGTTCAGAGACCTGATCTCCAAACTGGAGAAGGACGTGGAAGCCGTGGTGAGGCTGGAGAGAGAGGAGAGAGAGCTGGCAGCCTCCGAGGCCAAGGTACCTGAACGCACCGTCACCTGAACGCACCGTCACCTGAACGCAACGTGTCAGCTGTCTGCTTTTTCTTTGCTGCACCTCTGTTGATTGTGTGTGTGTGTGTGTGTGTGTGTGTGTGTGTGTGTGTGTGTGTGTGTGTGTGTGTGTGTGTGTGTGTGTGTGTGTGTGTAGCTGAGTGTGGCCCAGAAGCGCCTGGATGGCTCCTCCTCCACTGAGTCTCAGAGGGTTTGGTTCCAGACGCAGCAGGAGAGGAAGCAGAGCCGCAGTCAGTACAGCAATACACACCATGCTGGACTCACACACACACAGGCGCAGTGTGCTGACAGTGTTGTTGTTGTGTCTCCAGTGTCGAAGGCTCTGCAGGAGTTTGATCTGGCGCTGAGAGGGAAGAAGAAGAGAGACAAGTTCCTGAAGGACGGCAAGAAGAAGGAGCTGACGGTACCCACATTCCTGATCAGTCACTGAGTCAGTAACTGAGTCACTGAGTCAGTCAGTGACTCAGTCATTCAGTAAATCAGTCAATGAGTCAGTGAAGCAGTCAGTGAGTCAGTCAGTGGCTCAGCCAAACAGTCAGTGAGTCAGTCATTCAGTAAATCAGTCAGTGACTCAGTGAGTCAGTCAGTCAGTGACTCAGTGAGTCAGTCAGTGAATCAATGTGTCAGTTAGTGAGTCAGTGAGTCAGTCTCCCTTCATAGTTCTTGATGAGGATTGGAAGTGGACCTCCTGTCTGTGTTCTGTCCGTCAGTCTGAGGAGAGAACTCAGTTCGAGATCCTGAAGGCCCAGATGTTCGCCGAGCGGGCAGCCAAGAGAGAGAGACGGCCGAAAAGAGCGAGAGCGATGCCGGAGGAGGAGCAGCCGAGCAAAGGTCAGAGGTCACATCACGGCGGTGCACACCCTGAGGTAGTAGGCCACCTGACCAACGACTGTCCTGTCTCTGCAGCAGCCAATCAGAAGGCGGCTAAAGGTGGCAAGAAGTCGACCTTTGACAAAGAGCTGACCAACACCAGCAGGAAGTCCCTGAAGAACTACAGAGCAGGGTGAGACAGACTGATTCACTGACTCACTGATTCACTGACTCACCGACTGACTCACTGACTCACCGACTGACTGATACACTGACACACCGACTCACCCACTGACTGATTCACTGACTCACCGACTGACTGATTCACTGACTCACTGTCTGACTGACCAACTGTCTCCTCAGGCCTTCCTTTGCAGACAGGAAGCGTCTGGGTCTGGACAGGAAGCGCCCTGGTGGCTCCAGGTGAGTCCTGCACTCTCTCACTGGGCGGCCCACATTGAGTCACAGCAGTGTGATGAGTCTCTCTCCTCCGTCCCGCAGGTTCAAGAAGAAGAAGTGAGCAGCGGCAGCGTGGATGTGATTGTTCAGTTTGGCCTCACTGTACATGTGTGATGTTTCAATAAAGTTTTTAAATAAAGAAGCAAAAAGACGATTAAAGCTTTTTAATTGTGAAATACAATCAGACAGGAGCAGCCGTGATGTCACAGGAACCGGTTAGAACCGGTCAGAAACTGTTAGAACCGGTGAGAACTGGCTAGAACCGGTCAGAACTGGTCAGAACTGGTTCCAGTCAGCCGCCCTGCTGGTTGGATCCGACCCGGTCGACCGACTAGAAGCAACATGCGTTTTATTTTCTGTTCATTTTTTTCTCTGTTAAATAAAGTTTACTGTGAAAAAACCCCAGATCCAGAACATTCAGTCAGTCACATGGTTTACGACACATTCACTGCCACTGGCTTCTGCTGGAGGAATCTGTTTGTCCCACAGCGCCCCCCTCTGGACAGGCTGACGTAGAAAAAGAAGGTGTGGTTTCCTGAGGCGATGCTGATGCTCTTGGCCGCCCCCTGCTGGACAGTTGGCCATGTGACTTCCTGGTGTTCGAACCTTCCTCATCGACTGTTGGTGAGCATGTGTGCCTTCTCTCAGCTTAGCTTAGCTTAGCTTAGCCACTGCCTTGATGTCCTCTCCAGGTTGATACATGCAAGCTGCACAATGTTGGACAATAACAAACAAACTACAGCTGTAGATTCTTGTTGATATGATCCATAAATGAACTGGACTCACAATAACATGATGTCATAACTGCAGTGTAGCACAGGTAGAGTATACACACACACACACACACACACACACACACACACACACACTATGGTCAATGAAGGACGGTTGATTAGCATGAATCAAGCAACCAATCAGGTGGGAGCCTCTTAGAAAACTAATGAGGTGGGCGTGTCCTAGCAGGGAACCAATCAGGTGGGCGTGTCCATCACTGGTGTTGCAAAACAAAACAGCTGGTGCTTGACTTCCCATGATGCTTTGCTCCAGCTGGTGGTCGTCTTTGGGTTTGTCTTTAGTTTCTTTCAAACTGGTTAAATATTTCCATTCTCGGCTGGTTTAGTCTGGTTCTGTCCGGTTCCGTCTGGTTCCGTCTGGTTCTGCTGGTCGGCGAGCTCGTCCAATCACGTCGCTCTACTGGGTCCCGGACCAGCCGCGCTCCGGCGCCGCTGGCGAGGGTGGGCGGAGCTCGGAGTCGGAGTCGGACTCGGCCTGGGCGATGTAGGGCCTGACGGTGGCGCAGCGGGTGGAGGCTCCGCCCAGCGCCGCCCCCTGCTGGTCGCAGTAGAGGCTGCCGCGCAGGAAGTCCAGGCTCTCGCCGCCCGACAGAGAGACGGAGAAGCTGCTGAAGGAGCGCGGCAGCTCCACCTGCTGCTCCTCGCCGCCGCCACCGTCAGCACTGGGCTCCGCCCCCCCTGCGCTCCCATTGGCCGCCTCCCTGGCCGCCGTCGCTCGCTCGCCGCTGCCGCGGCGGTGGGAGGAGCGGTGGGGGGGGGGAGGGAGTCGCACCAGCGGCCCCTCCCCCACCGGGCTGGGGGTGTGGGCGTGGCTGCGCTGGGGGAGGGGCTGCACCTGCTGGTGGAGCTGCTGGGAGGAGCAGCTGCTGATTGGCTGCAGGGAGGCGGAGGCCGGACAGGCGGGGGCGCTGTGGTTCTTGCTTCCTGTGGAGCTGCTGGATCGGATCATCCTGGGGGGGGCGCGGTTCCGGTCGGCCGGGTCGGCCGGGAACACGCTGAGGAGGAGGAGGAGGAGGAGGAGGAGAGAGGTGTGGTCAGCAGGGGGCGCCACCAGGCTGCCACACAAACAGACAGACGGACACTGACTGCTGGATCCTGGAAGCTGATTGGCTCTTCTCCAGCTGCTCCACCGGGCTGTGGTAGGGCGGGGCCGGCTCCGGCTCTGGCTCCGCCTCCTTGGACCCAAAGTAGGCGTCGGTCTCCGCCTGGGGGATCCCCATTCGCTGGATGTAGATGTTGACCAGGAAGTCCAGTTTCCTCTCCATGGAGATGACCTGCGGGGACCCGGAGGGAGCCAATCAGAAGAGGGACGGGGGGGGGGGGGGGGGGGGGGCTCATTGTCAGGCGGCCCACCTGTTTCTCCACCTTCCCCAGGCGGCCCATCATGCTGGGGTCTTCTGGGAGCTCCTCGGCGGCCGCCTTGGGCCGGTCCTTGTCTGCTGTCGGTGTTCCCCTGCCCACGATCTGGTCCACCCTGGAGGAGGAGGAGCCTCTGGAGGTCACCAGAGGTCACTGAAGGTCAACCACCTCGACGCCCCCGGGGGGCTCTCCTACCTGGACTGGAGGTTCTTGATGCGGGCCAGCATGTCCAGGTGTCCGGCGGAGTACTGCTCGATCACGTCCATGACATCATAGGGGCGGAGACTCTCCTTGAACTTCCTCTTGGAGACCATGAAGCGCATGATGCTGGGGAGGAGACGCAAACAGGAAGTCAGCTGAGCCGTGGGAGGAGCTAAAAAACATTTCTCAGCCCTCTGGTCACCACCGCCAGGATGGACCAGGACCATGGACCAGCATGGACCAGCACCATGGACCAGGACCATTGACCAAGATCATGGACCAGGACCATGGACCAGGACCATGTACCACCATGGGTCCGGACCATGAAGCTGCACCAGGGACCACCAGGAACCAGGACCTTCTCCTGACTGGATCTCCACATCTGTATACAGATGTTGGATGTGAGGACTGTACAGTCTTTCTCCACCAGGGCAGCACCAAGGCGTCCTTCTGAAAGCAAGATCTTGATTTGAGGAGGACGGACGGACGGACGGACGGACGGAGGACAAGCAGGTCAGAAGGGAGGTGGAGGAGCGACAGACACAGGAAAGCGAGAGGTGGAGGAGGAGCAGCGAGCTGAAGGCCACACTGACTGGTCTTACCCAACAGCCGATGGCGACCTTTGACCCTGGGGTGAGCAAAATAAAATGAAAAAACAAAAAGAATGAATCATAATAATAATAAAAAGTGAAAGGAAAAACAAAAGAAGCAGAATGAACTGAGTGTTGTCATTAGCAGCAAATCAACCGTGAGCGGCTCGATGAGTGATGGCTGGGGTGGGCGGGGCCAAGCGAGGGGGCGGAGCTTCCTACCAGATGGCCCTGATGGTGACCTTTAGGCCTGGGGTCAGGTCCTGGGGCACGAACTCACAGTGGCAGCTCTTGTTGTCGTCGGCCAGCTCCTCCCCCTGCAGGCTGGCCTCTGCAACAACAGCAGCCGCCCCGTTAGCGCCCTGTAGCCCCCCCACTGAGACCTGCTGTGGTTGGATGGAAGAAAGATTTTTCTCTTTTTTCCCCCTTTTGCTTAAAAATGCATTAAAACACAACACACACACACACACACACACAGAGGTGGCGGCTGGAGCTAAGCGCTAAGTGCTTCCTGTTTTCTATCTAGCAGCAGCGGCTAGCACTTCCTGTTGTGGCGGTGGTGAGGTGTGGCAGTGTGTGTTGTGGGTGCTGACCTGGTGAGCTCTTCTGCCTGAACTCTTCATCCTGCATCTCTATCAGCACTACAGGAGGAGGAAGAGGAGGAGACGGGCCGTTAGCCTAGCTTAGCACAAAGACTGGGAGTGGAGGGGGCAAGTGGCGAGGGGGCCACTATGCACAAAGAGTGGAAGCAAGCAGGAGCTAACTCTTAGCCAAGCATAGCACGGACACACGTAGCAGGAAGGAACTGTTAGCAAAGCATAGCTTAGCACAAAACACTGGATACTGAAGCCTAGCGTAGCAGCAGGAGGGAGGGGCCGCCGGCAAGCACAGCAAGAATGATTCAAAGTGGGAGGGACTTAACTTCTGCCGACAAAAGCACTTAGCGGAAAGACTTAGCTTAGCTTAGCACAAACGGACCAGGAGCACGGTGGGGGTGGGGGAGGAGTCACTGTTCGTCGCTTTGCAGTCACGACACTGGCAGGGAATCTGTGGCATGGGTTAATCAGTGTGAAGGCTGGAGAGAGTGCTAGCACTAGCTTAGCATAGATGAGCCATGAGCATAGGAAGCAGCTTCTGGGTGAGGCACGGGCTAGCTTCCCACGGGCTAGCTTCCCACATACAGACTGGGGAGAACCACCGATAGCGTAGCTTGGCAACTAGATGGAGGGATTGTGGGAAGTGTAGTTGCTCCAGAGAGAGGGGTGGATCCTCCACATCCTGCTGGAGATGCTCCTGTTTCCTGTCTGAACCCACCGCACACGTCCTGTCTCCTCTCACCTGAGGGGGGCGCCACTCCACCCCACGCCGTAGAGACGCAGACAGTTTTGCCCGGACCAAGTCAACTCCCTGTTCCTCTGGGGCTAAGCCCCGCCCCCTTACCCTCCGAGTTCTGGCGGGACGCGGCTCCTCGGATCCTGAAGGCCTGTCGGGTCCGGCTGCGCTCCCCGAAGCTCCAGCTCTTGGGCACCTTGCTGGGACTGTCCTCCAGACTGGGGTCCATGCTGGGGGACCGCCGCAGGACCTGAACGCCCCCCAGACCTCCTGGACCTCCTGGGACCCCCGGAGCAACGGCGGGGGACACGCCCGGGCAGCCGGCCGGAACTGCTGGAGGAAGGAGGAGGAGAAGGAGGAGGAGGAGAAGGAGGGGGAGAAGGAGGGGGAGGGGGAGAGAAGGAGGAGGAGGAGGAGGAGAGAAGGAGGAGGAGAGAAGGACGAGAGAAGGAGGAGAGAAGGAGGAGAGAAGGAGGTGAGAAGGAGGTGAGAAGCTGCTGGCTCGGTGCTTCTGGTCAGAGAACCTCGGACCAGACGGAACCGGACCAGGACTCAGTCATAGGAGACATCAATAATCATCCACGTCAAATGACTCGAGTTAAAATTGGAGACTTAAAGGCCCTGGGCTGCTTTTCCACTTTTCTGAGCTCTAAAACTCAACTTAACTCTGACAGTGTTGAACTCTAATAATGAGCTTCATGTGTTTGGACCTGAGCCCTGCAGGTTGTTGGGCCGTGGTTCTGAACGCTCTGTTCACAGAGGTTCTTTCAACACCGGGAATGCAGTGACATCATTGTGTGCCGGAGCTCCTTTCATGGTCCAGCTCAGGCACCCTCTCGGACTGGCTCCGCCCATAGCTCCGCCCATAGTTCCGCCCATAGTTCTGCCCATAGTTCCGCCCTTATAGCGACGTTCACGCTGCCAGCATGCTAACATGATACGCACATCTAAAAAGCTTTCAGCGCGGGGAGTCGTGTGTTGCTGCTCTGGAGGGGCCACACATCAAACACAGAAGCCCCAACAGGAGTTTAACAGGTGGCCTGACAATTGATCTCAGACTCCTCCTCCCTCTCTGTCGCCGCCACAGGTCGTCTGGTGTAACTGCAGCTGACAGGAAGTCCAGGAACTCACCGTGCTGAGGGGAACCTTTGCCTTTGGTGCCTGAGCTCCTGGGAGACGAGAAGACCCTCTCCTTCAGACTGACCTTCTGGCTGGAGGACAGACAGACAGGGAGTCAGTCAGACAGACAGACAGGCAGAGAGACAGGCAGAGAGACAGTCAGAGAGAAAGGCAGGCAGGCAGGCAGACAGGCAGGCAGGCAGACAGACAGTCAGACAGGCAGGCAGGCAGACAGACAGACAGGCAGACAGTCAGACAGACAGACAGTCAGAGAGACAGGCAGGCAGACAGTCAGAGAGACAGGCAGATAGACAGTCAGTCAGTCAGACAGACAGACAGACAGACAGACAGACAGCTGTGCAGCAGAAGCTTGCAAAGATTTCCTTCTGCAGCTCTGGAATTGAAAAGAAAAGAGAACCTGGGAGAAGGTTCAAGCTGGACGTCCTTCCTGGAGACAGACAGACAGACAGACAGACAGACAGACAGACAGACAGTCAGTAAGCAGAGGAGGAGGAGGAGGAGGAGAAGGTTGGAGATCTTCAGACCTGAAGGAGAGTCCAGACTTGTTCTTCAGGTTCCTCAGCAGGTCCAGCTGGTTGAGAGGAGGAATCAACCTGCACACACACACACATTAGACCTGGCTCTGTGTGTGTGTGTGTGTGTGTGTGTGTGTGTGTCTGACCTGTACATGGGGACAGAGACGGTCCTCTCATAATAATCCCAGGTGGAGTTCAGGTCCGTGCGGCTCAGGTTGGTGGCGTAGACCCTCCATGCTGCCTGGACACGGAGCAGGAGCAGGGTGAGAGTCAGGGTCCGGGTCAGGGTCAGGGTCTCTGAGGAACCAGGTGAGCTGAGCAGCTTCTCACCTGGATGAGTCCTGCTGCTGGGTTGCGTCTCTTCTCAAAGTGCTTCTGCCGGTGCTGCTCCTGGACCTTCAGGGCAAAACCTGAACCCAGGATCCCCTGAGAGACAGAGGGACAGGTGAGCTGGGGGCGGAGCATCACGGTGAGGTGGGGTCAGGCGGGGTCAGGTGACTCACGGCCGGCAGGGCGAAAAAGGAAACTCCGATCAGGGTGAAGGTGGCGGCCAGCAGGCGGCCGTTCCAGGTGATGGGGAACTTGTCTCCGTAGCCAATGGTGGTCAGGGTGATCTGGAGGGGGAGGAGCAACAGCCAATCAGGTCGCTGGAGAACCCCTGACGACTCCTGGTCAGTAGCTGCGTTTCCAGGCGTTTGCATTGAACGGGTCAGGGTCAGGGTCAGGGTCAGGGTTAGCTGGGGGAAGCTGAGCTGCTCCCATGTTTATGCATTAGCACAATGCTAGGGGTGACGGAAACGCAGCTACTCATGGTCTCAGCATGCAGTACCCACCAGGCCCCACCAGAGGGCGTCGGCGTAGGTCTCAAACTGCACATTGTCCTCCTTCTCCGCCAGGTAGACCAGGAAGCTGGCCAGGATGAGGCACAGGAAACCGATGTACCAGGCAGTGATCAGCTCCTGTAGCACACACACACACACACACACACACACAGGAGGCAGCAGATCAATGAGTGTGATCGATGGGCCCAGGATGGAGCTGATCAGGTGACCTGGTCGCTTGGAGGACGCTGATACTGACAGATGAAGAGGGCTGACGCAGCACACACACACACACAATCACACACAATCACACACACACACACACACACACACACTGACTGACACACACACACGCGCACACACACACACACACACAAACACACACACACACACACACACACACACACACACACACACTGACTCACACGCACACACACACGCACACACGCACACACTGACTCACACGCACACACACACACACACGCACACACACGCACGCACGCACGCACGCACGCACGCACACACACACACACACACACACACGCTGTTTCAAGGTGACTTGGGGGCCAGTTCAGCACACAGGAAGTGATGAGTCAACAAACAGGGGTCAGGGAGGTCAAACTGTTGATGTGAGTGAGGTGGGCGGAGTCAGCTCCACCACTCCACTCCCCCCAGGTGACCTTGCTGTGGGCGTAGACCACTGATCCCAGCAGCTTCCAGGTGCCCCCCCGCCGGTCCATGCGGATCATCCTGAGGATCTGCAGGAACCTCAGCGAGCGGATGGCCGAGGTGGCAAACACGTTGCCCTGCGTCCCCGCCGCCAGCACCGAGATGGAGGCGATCAGCACCATGATGTCTGGGGGAGGAGCCACACGAGGGTCAGCCAATCAGAGAGAGCGAGCGAGAGAGAGCGAGAGAGACACGCCCACGGACTCACCGATGACACAGAAGGGCTTCCTGGCGAACTTGAGGCGTCCTCGCCAGCCTCGGTAGCGGCAGCAGCAGCCGGCCGCCCAGATCCTCACCATGTACTCCACCCCAAACACCACGATGGTCACCACTTCCTGTCGCACAAGCACAACTTCCTGTCAGCCTGTCAGAGGCGTCCAAGGGTCAGAGCAGCAGGTCAAAGGAGAGGAAGCCAGGAGTCTGGCTCAGCGAGTCAGTGAGTCAGGAGGTCGGTGGATCAGTGGATCAGTGAGTCAGTGCGTCAATGGATCGGTTGATCAGTGAGTCAGAAGGTCGGTGAATCAGTGAGTCAGTGAGTCAATGGATTGGTTAATCAGTGAGTCAGAAAGTCGCTGTATCAGTGGATCAGTGAGTCAGTGAGTTAGTGAGTCAATGGATCGGTTGATCAGTGAGTCAGAAAGTCAGTGGATCAGTGAGTCAGAAGGTCGGTGGATCAGTGATTCAACGGATCAATAGATGGTGGATTAGTGACTGAGTGAATTGGTGGGTCAGTGGATCAGTGAGTCACTGGGTCAGTGAGTCAGTGGATTGGTTGATCAGTGAGTCAGAAGGTCGGTGGATCAGTGATTCAACGGATCAATAGATGGTGGCTCAGTGACTGAGTGAATTGGTGAGTCAGTGAGTCAGTGAGTCAGTGGATGATGGCTGGTGTCCAGGTTACCAGGATGTAGAGGGCGTCCTCTGAGCTCTTCTCATACTCCTTGATGGTGGAGAAGACGGAGAGGACCAGGCAGGAGAAGACCAGCAGGAACCTGGATGGAGACAAACACACCTGGTCTGCTCACACACCTGGCCTGGCTGGGAGCGAGGACAGCGCCTCCTACTGACTGAGTGGCACCTACACGTAGGCGTGGTAGATGAAGGCCCAGCCGCGCGGCCGCTCCAGCACGTTGTACAGGAAGTTCTGCAGCCGCCGGTAGAGGGCGTTCCTCTTGGGCGGCTTCTTCCCGCCGGAGACGCTGCTGCGCTGCCGCCGAGGCCCCTCCTCCCCACCTGCACACAGCACACTGGCACGTGACCCTCGAACCCGCAACACTGTTGTTGTGTTGTTAAACTGAGCTGCAGCCGCGACGATGAATTCATCAGCAGACTGGATGTTGTAAATCAGCAGCAGCAGCAGCAGCAGCAGCAGCAGTAGCAGCGTCGTCAATCTCAACTGTCGGCAGGAAAAAAAACAACCTCCGACTTGTCAACACTGAAGTAACCAATCACGCGGCAGCACGTGCCCGCTGCTTCGTTCCAATCTGCCGCTTTGTTTTCTGTGAAAAACAACAACAACAACAACAGCAGCAGCTGCAGCAGCAGCAGCACAATCCCAGCGGCTGCGGCTCCCTACCTGCGATCAGCAACGCCCCGTCGCGGCTGGACTCGGTCCCTCCACCGGCCTCCAGACCCACGAAGCCGACCTTGAGCCTCTTCTGGTCGGCCTGCGGCCCGGGGAACACCCCGCCGTTCCGGGACTTCTGCACCATGACGACCGAGCGGAGCACCGGGAGCACCGGAGAGCCGCACCGCACCGAGCCGCTGCCCCCTAGCGCCCGCCCGGGGACGCGGCGCCCAGGCCCGCGGAGCCTTGCGGGAGCATCGCTGCTGAAAGAGGAGGAGCGCGGAGGAGAGAGGAGCAGGAGCAGCAGGAGGAATAGGAGCAGGCAGATTGGCTGATCAGCAGTTCTCTCTCTCTCTCTCTCTCTCTCTCTCTCTCTCTCTCTCTCTCTCTCTCTCTCTCGCCCTCTCTCTCTCCCTCTCTCCTCACTGACTTCCCGAAGAGAAAAAAAAGGAAATAGAATGACGTCAGCAACGGCTGGTGACGATGCACCATGAAACAGGAGCTGCTGGTCACCTGATTTATTTGAGCTGAAGAAAAACAGGGTTGAAAAAAAAAAGAGGAATAATGTCACCATGGTGACGGAGGTTACCATGACAACTGGAGGAGAGGAAGGAGGTGGAGGAGGGGAGGTAAAGAATGGAAAGGAGGAGGAAGAGGAGGAGCAACAAGAAGGGGAGGGGAAGAATGGAGGGGATGAGCAGGCAGAGGAGGAGAAGGAGGAGGGATGGGAGAAGAGGAAGAGAAAGGAGGAAAGAAGGAGGGGGCAGGAGGAGGAGGAGGAGGAGGAGCTTCACACAACAACACCAAACAGCACCACAGTGGATGTGAAAGTGTGAGGGAGATGGAGATGTTCCTCCCAACCTGCAGGAGGCGCTCATGAGCTGATTGGACGGCTGGAGGGGATTCCAGCGATCCACTACTGCTTTTGGAAGAGCCAATCACCTCCATCACCTCCGGAGCTCCTGGTTGGATGAACCATTCTTCATAATCACCTCCAATGTCTGCTCATCTGATCACAGACATGAGATCCACTCGTTCTGAAAACATCCAGCTGCTGCGTTCACCATGTGGTTTGCAATTTAGCATCGCATAGCGTGTTGTTGCAAGGTAGTGTATTTTAGCCTAGCCTAGCCCATCCCAGACTAGCCTAGCCCAGCCCAGCCTAGCCTAGCCCAGCCTAGCCTAGCCCAGCTCAGCCCAGCCTAGCCCAGCCCATCCTAGACTAGCCTACCCTGGCCCAGCCCAGCTCAGCCTAGCCTAGACTAGCCCAGCCCAACCTAGATTAGCCAACCCTAGCCCAGCCCAGCCCAGCCTAGCCCATCCTAGACTAGCCAACCCTGGCCCAGCCCAGCCCAGCCCAACCTAGACTAGCCAACCCTGGCCCAGCCCAGCTCAGCCTAGCCTAGCCCAGCCTAGCCCAGCCCAGCCTAGCCTAGCCCAGCCTAGCCCAACCTAGCCTGACCCAGCCCAGCCCAGCCCAGCCCAGCCCAGCCCAGCCCAGCCCAGCCTGGCCCAGACCAGCCCAGCCTAGCCCAGCCTAGCCCAGCCCAGTCTAGCCCAGCCCAGCCCAGCCTAGCCCAACCTAGCCTGACCCAGCTCAGCCTAGCCCAGCCCAGCCCAGCCCAGCCCAGCCCAGGACTGTCTGGCCCTCAGTGTGTGTGTGCCTCAGCAGTGGTTGGTGTCAGAGCTGTGATGTGTTCGCTGCTGACTCAGGAGCCGTCGCTGTCTGCCAGCGGGACCAAGGCTTCGGGCGCTGCATCATGTGACCTGCCGGCGACCGTGTCACTGTCTGCGAGTGATGAATTGTGGTTGATGACGCCAGTGTCACCGACTGGCTGCTTCATTTCGTGGGTGGCAACTACAAAGCAGGACAGGAGCCAATCACAGAGGAGCGGCTGCATTTTATTACATCTGCAGTTGACATCACGACAGAGGTGACGTCATCAGTCTGGTGGGGGGTCAGAGGTCACGGAACAGGGCGGAGTGGAAGGCGGCCTGGGAGGGGGCGCTGCCGTAGCGCTGGATGATGTCACTGATCATGTGCCTCCGTCTGACGTGGGGAAAAGGGGCGGAGTCTGACTCCAGCTGCCGCCGCCGGGCGCTGTTGACCACCGTCTGCCGGACCAGGAAGCCTGGACACACACACACACACACACACACACACACACACACACTGTCACTGAGTTCAGCTGATGCCAAATCTGTGACATCACTACCCCCAGGATCACAGCTCAAGGGTGGTTTGGCTCCACCTTGTGGCCATCAATCATAATTCCACTCAGTCAGAAAACAACATGGACAGGCAGACAGGCAGGCAGACAGACAGGCAGGCAGGTAGACAGACAGGCAGGTGGACAGACAGACAGGCAGGCAGAAAGACAGACAGGGAGGCAGACAGACAGACAGACAGGCAGGCAGACAGACAGGCAGGCAGACAGACAGACAGGTGGACAGACAAACAGGTGGACAGACAGACAGGCAGGCAGACAGACAGACAGACAGGCAGACAGGCAGACAGGCAGGCAGACAGACAGGCAGGCAGACCCACCCAGGGACCTCCTGCTGACCACGCTCCCACTGACCAGCGGGACGACCAAACCAAACTTGCTGCTGGTGTTTCCTCGGCAGAAGATCCGGAACAGTCCAGTTCTCAGGGGGTGGATGAAGAGCAGCTGGATGTCTGACCTGCTTGGGGACAGACAGACAGGTGGACAGACAGACAGACAATGGAGCTGAGTGGGTGTGTTGTGTTGTACCTGTCTGCTGGTGCTGGTGGATCTGGCAGCAGCTCGGCCAGAGGAAAGAGATCTGGAACATAACAACAGCTGTGTTGAAGCTCTGTCGATGACATCACTGTGACATCACTGTGACATCACTGCGCCACTAAAAATCATTACCGACATCCTCAGAGCGTTCGACCCAGACGACCAGCAGCCTGGACTCCCACCAGAGGGACCACTTCCTATCTTCAGCTGGACCACTCTGGACAGACAGACAGGTGGTTCACAGACAGACAGACAGACAGACAGGTGGTTCACAGACAGACAGGTGGTTCACAGGCAGGCAGACAGACAGACAGACAGACAGACTCTGGACTGGCTGTGAACCTGCTGACTGGACGCTGGTTGAAGCCCCGCCTCCTCTGGAGTCTTCAGCCAATCGGACACTTTAGCTAAAAAAAGCAGAGGCTGAGTTGAGTTGAGGTGAGTTCAGCCTGCAGTGTGGCGGTGTGGCCACCTGGGGGCCACTGACTGCTCCACTGACTGTGTGAGGACGGTGACGGGACGGTGAAGGTGACCTCGCTCAGGGCGTCCCTGTGCGCCAACACCAACCTCTGGCCATCGAACACGCCCCCTCCACTGTCACCAAGGGCAGGAGGGAATTCTGGGAAAACGAGGAGAGTAGTGACCTTTGACCCCTGGCAACAACAAAACAAAATGAACACAACATCAAAGTAGCAATAGCACCGAACGACCTAGCGTACTAGTGTTGACTCCGCCCACTGGCCGCTGCCCCGCCCCCACTGGCAGGCCCAGAGATGACAGGAAGTCCAGGAAGTGAGGCGGGACGCTGCTGCTGGACTCTACGTTCTTCAGGACCTGCGAGACAGGATGGAGGAGCGGTTGTCTGATTGGCTCATTGGAAAGACCTCCACCGCGTGGGGACCTCTGACCTCAGCGGCCGTCCTCTGCCCCGCCCTCATGCAGAAGACGAGGGCGGAGTCCCGGTGTCGGGACGGCAGCTCATCCAGTCGGCTCAGATCCTCCAGGAAGCCAGGACGAGACGAGTCCAGAAAGCCCAGCTGAGGAGGGACCCCGCCGGCACTCGGGACCCTCAGCGCCTCAGGGCTCAGCAGGCCCAGCGTGGAGAGGAGGAGCCTGGTCGTCTGGAAGGAGGTGACAGGACCAGGAGGTCTGCAGCTGTTCCTGGGAGTTGGAGGTCCGTCAAGCTGAACCCGAGCCTCAACCTGGCGTTGATTCTCAAAAACTGCCCAAAGCTGCTGCTGCTCCTGGAGGAGAACATCACAGAAGACCTGGGGTCCTGCCACTGGTCCCTGAGGATCCACCAGAACCACCACCACCACCACCAGGACAGAAGACCAGGGGTTCTTCCACCGGTCCCTGAGGATCCACCAGAACCACCTCCAGGACCTCACCTGCTCACTGAAGATAGGCTGGTCCAGACCCAGGATGCTCAGAACCGTGTGGTTGTCTCCAGGGAGCTGCTGATCTCTGGGTCCTGCTGTGAGGACCTGCTGGGCTGCAGCACTGCATTTTGAGACAGGACTGCACTGGAGGAGAAAGAGGAGGAGGAAGAGGAGGAGGAGAAGGAAGAAGAGGAGGAGGAGGAGGAAGAGGAGGAAGAGAAGGAGAAGGAGGAGGAAGAGGAGGAGGAGGAGGAGGAGCAGCAGCAGCGACAGGAGCGGTGAACCCCCCGCTGATCCGGCTCTTTCAGCTCTCAGGTATTCCGGCTCACCTGCCCAGGTGTCCTTCCCTCTCTGGGCTGCAGGTGGAGCTGCAAAGTCCAGCCGTGGCCTCCTGACGCTCCTCTCAGCAACACGCTGAGCGACGGACTGGACACTGCAAGTCAGGAGAGACAAGAGATTTGAACGAGTCTCCAGGTGAGTCAGTGACTCAGGACTCAGTGGGGCCAATGACTCACGGACCTCCTGGGTGATCCAGGGTGGCCATGATGATGGAGTTGTCCACCACAAAGTACCTGAAGGACCTGCTGTCACCGCGGCAGCCGAGCAGCTCAGGCTCCCCCGGCCGAGCGCAGAGGTGTGGCCACGCCCCCGACACCTGCATCACACTGCGACGTGATTGGCCAGTGAGTCGAAGACGTTCCTGCGTTCCCGAC
This sequence comes from Nelusetta ayraudi, assembly GCF_046127955.1. NCBI lineage: Eukaryota > Metazoa > Chordata > Actinopteri > Tetraodontiformes > Monacanthidae > Nelusetta > Nelusetta ayraudi. Next base: position 1,578,071 of record NW_027466196.1, on the reverse strand, counting down.
CCGTCCTGACCCATCCCGACTCCACTTGCCAGCTCAGCGTGGCCTCGGCCGCCTCCTTCACCCTCAGGGAGGCGGGGCTTAGCTCCTTCTCTTCCTTGCGCCTCACTTCCTGTTCCTGTCGGGACCTGCTGCCCGAGAGGCCCAACTCCACCGTCTCCAGGACCTGGGCCAGGCTCTCCTGCGGACACAGCGAGTGGTGTTGGGCCGAGCCGGCGTCACCCAGTGGGTTCCTATCCAGGACGTGCAGGTCACCTGTCGGTCCAGCAGGGCGGCGTGCTGGGTGATCCACACGCTCAGACAGTGGAAGGCCGCCACAACGACCGAGTGCAGGTCCCTGGAGTGCAGTGTCGGGGGGCGACCACACTGGTACTCGATGTAGCCACAGACGGCCTCCAGCACCCCCTGCCTGTCGCTCACGCCCGTGCTGACCTCCACCTGTGGCCACAGGAAGTAGGACAGGAAGTAGAACAGGAAGTAGGACAGGAAGTAGGACAGGAAGTAGAACAGGAAGTAGGACAGGAAGTAGAACAGGAGGTAGAACAGGACGTAGGACAGCAGGCGGGACAGGAAGTAGAACAGGAGGTAGAACAGGATGTAGGACAGCAGGCGGGACGGGAAGTAGGACAGGAAGTAGAACAGGAAGTAGGACAGCAGGCGGGACAGGAAGGAGGACAGGAAGTAGGACAGCAGGCGGGACAGGAAGTAGGACAGGAGGTAGAACAGGACGTAGGACAGCAGGCGGGACAGGAAGTAGAACAGGTGGTAGAACAGGAAATAGGACAGCAGGCGGGACAGGAAGTAGAACAGGAAGTAGAACAGGAAGTAGGACAGCAGGCGGGACAGGAAGTAGAACAGGAAGGAGGACAGGAAGTGCAGGGTGTCAGTGCCCACCTTGGCCAGTCCAGCCAGGACCTCCAGAGCAGACAGACAGACAGCCCAGTCCGTCCTCCAGGGACCCCCCAGCCTCTGACACAGCAGGTGAAGCGACTGCAGCCACGTGGCCGACGCCCAGTTGCGCTGCACCGCTGCGGCCCTCGGCGCCGCCGAGTCCTGGAGGAGGTTCAACAAGGCCGCTGGGCGACACACAGTCACATCAGTCCCACAATGCATTGCTGCTATGGTTCCAGGGCTGAACTTTGCCAAACTGACCCAGGATCATCTGCGTGTTCGTGGTGTCCGTCTCCGTGTGCAGAGCTCCAATCAGAACACTGTGGAGGCGGGGCCTCAGTGACAGGAAGTCACCTGCTGCATCATCGGTGCCGAGCTGGCCCGCCCCCACATTACACACACACAGACACACACACACACACACACACACACACACACACAGCTGAAGGAATGAAGCCGGACTTGATGCCCATTGGGATGTTTGAGAGATGGTCACCTGTGATTGGCTGGAGGGGAACTGGAGTGGGAGGGGCAGCAGCGACAGCAGGATGTAGATGGAGGCTCGTCTCAGATCCACCAGGCTCACAAGACCCTTGAACCGGAGCGGCTCCCTGGACAGGTGAGGCAGCTGGAGGTCATGTGACATGTGCTGATGACATCATCCACTGGAGTTCCAACTGCAAACATGTTGTTTGGAGCCTGGACCTCACCAGGACGTGGACCAGACCTGGACCTAGACCAGACCTGGACCTGGAACAGGACCTGGACCAGACCTGCATCTGGAACTGGACCAGACCTGGACCAGACCAGGACCTTTACCAGATCTGGACCAGACCTGGACCTGGACCTGACCTGCATCTGTACCTGTCCAGCAGCACGCCGGCCACAGCAAAGAGGAAGGCGGGGAACAGCAGGTTGACGCCGCGCAGGTCGCAGCAGAACAGAGTTCTGGAACTGAGCAGGATGGACGCCTGGACCCGAGGACACGCCCCTTCTGGTTCCTGGAGCGCCTGCAGGAGAACCTGGTAGAACCTGGGAGATGATGGGGGGGCAGCAGGTGTGTTCTGTCCTCTGGATCAGTGTTGCTCGTTGCCACCGGGGGCTGAACAGGTGACCTGCTGGAGACTCACCTGGACAGGTAGACGGTCTGGACCTCCTCGCCTGTCTTCTTACTGCTGAAGATCCTGCACAGAGTCCCACAGGCCTCGGCCCGGCCAGCAACCCACCTGTCTGACACCACAGTCAGACAGGTGGGTTGTCACTTCGACACACACACACACACACACACACACACACACAGTGCGGTCCCAGACTCACCTGGCCGAGCCGAGTCACTGCGGACCAGGGCGGCCTCGAACAGCCAGCCGCCAAACAGGTGGAGGAGGGAGTCCACATTACACCTGAGGGGGGAGGGATTGGGGGAGGAGCTGAGGGAGGAGCATGGGGAGGGGCTACAAGCAGGGAGCACAGGGATGGGCTGGGGGGAGGTCTTCCACTGGGACGTCTGGCAGAAGAGAAGAGGAGAGGAGGACAGTTCTGAACCAGGTGTAGTGGCACACTGGAGCAGGGAGACAGGCGGACAGGGAGACAGGGAGACAGGTGGACAGGGAGACAGGTGGACGGGTGGACAGGTGGACAGGGAGACAGGTGGACAGGTGGACAGGGAGACAGGTGGACAGGTGTCGTACCACCACAGGTCTGCTGGTGGTCCTGGTGACCTGCAGAGCTCTGAGTCTTCTGCTTTGGGGGGGCGGGGAGGATGTAGAGGGCAGGGCACTGGGCACGCTCAGTACGTTCACAGGAGTGGGCGGGGCACTGCCGGAGCGAGGCCGAGAAAGACCTGGAGAAACAATGTTCTGAAAGTCCTACTTCCTGTTTCTGAGACAAGGCCACCAATTAAAAGTGGGGCAGGGGATGGGCGGGGCCAACCGTAGGAAGTGGGGCGGTCTCGGAACAGGCTTCTGGTCACGGCGACACCTGGTGGAGACGACAGAGACAAGCTGAGTGCAGGACCTTCAGCACTGTGATGTCACTTCCTGTTCTGATCTAAGATTCTGCTTACTGAGAGAAGGGAGGCGGTCTCTGAACAGGGGCTTGCTCCCCATTGGCCCTGGGAGCAAGACAATGGCATGTGATGCAACAAAGACTGAGTGCGTGCGTGTGTGTGTGTGTGTGTGTGTGTGTGTGTGTGTGTGTGCGTGTGTGTGTGTGTGTGTACCTGTGTGTGGACGCAGCTGCTGCGTCTTCACACTGTCGACAGCAGCCACACCTGTTAGTTGAACAGAGACAGGAAGTGTGTTGAGGGTCTCTGTGTTCCAGGATCAAGGATCCAGGATCCAGGTCCCAGGATCCAGGTTCCTGGTCCCTGGTTGAAGTCACTGAGAAGGAAGTCTAGTCGCCTGCAACTCAGCACTTCCTGTTTGTACAGGAAGCTGACCCTGGACCCACAGAGGTGTGACTGTACCCAGGAAGGCGTTGACCAGGGTGCTGATGGTCCTCATGGCCCTGAAGAAGAACTGTGGCAGCTGGTCTTCTCCGCTGGCCTCCTCCGCCTGGCTGCACACCTCCACCGGGCTCCTGTTGGAGGTGGAGGTGGTGGGGTGAGACCCGGTGACCCCGGTGACCCCAGTGACCCTGGTGACCCCTGGCGGGCTCCACTACCTGAGCAGGTGCAGGAACCTGAACCAGGTGTGAGGGACCCTCTGGTGGTCCAGGTCTGCAGGGACCAGGGCAGCGTCCTCCTGGGGCACCTTGAAGGACGGGAAGGTCGGACTGAAGGTCAGCAGCAGCAGCCTGGCCACACACACACACACAAACACAGACAGGGGGCGCTGTTTGGTGGTGGTGATGGTGTCCGCTGGTGCTTTATTGTCTGTTGACTTGTTTGTAGATCAGCTGTTGTTGTTTGTTGTTGGATTATTTGTGTCCATTCTGTGATTGTTGACACAATGGAGTTTGTTTAGTTGTTGTGTTGACGGATTGTTGCTCATTGTTGTGGGTTTGTGGATTTGATGGTGAGATGTGTGAACATGTGTGTGTTTCTGTGTGTTTTTGTGTGTGTGTGTGTGTGTGTGTGTGTGTGTGGCGCCACCTGGAGGTCAACGCCCTCAGCGCCCTCCCCCACTGCTCCACCACTGACGGCCGCCACCTCCAGTGGCTCAACGTGTGGCACGCGGCCCTCCAGAGGCGCCGTGGCGGGAAGCAGCGCGCACAGGACAGAAGCCACGCCTCCAGCAGCAGCGCCACCGCCTGGTCGCACAGCTGCTCTGCAGGTGGAGACGCCGTTCAGACAGACAGACGGTGGGGGGGGGTGAGTGGGAGTGTGTCGCGGCTCACCTGCGGCGGTGGGCGGAGCCAGCACGGCCTCGCTGACGTGCAGCAGGAAGAGCAGCAGCGTCTCCCAGGTGTCCCTGCTCAACACAGTGCCCTCTCTGGCCACCCGCTGAACTGCAGCCAACACCTGCTGGCAGAGAGGCAGGTAGCGCCGACTCACCTGCTCCGACCTGGGCAGGGGGAGCGGGGGGGAGACACACACACACACACACACACACACACACACACACATGATAATGATTAAAAAGGTCATTTGATTCTATTATTTATTCATTTTTTCTTTGCGTTCTTCCTGCGGTCCTCTCTAGCGCCCCCTGGTGCGGTGGCCGACAAGACGTGACTTTTATTTGAGTATATTTTCTAGTCAGGCGTCCTTGGCCTGTGTGTCTCTGCATTGAGCTTTGGAGCAGGGGGTGGTGGGCTGTTGGTGATTGTTTGTGTGTATTGTTCCCAGACCTGCAGCTGTTTCCACAAACTACGGCGCATCAGGCAGTTGTATTGTGTTTGGCCCTTGTCGGCCACCGTACCCTAGCGGTCCTCCCTCCCTTTTGAAAAGCCTCTGCGCTAGCTGCGAGCTAGCAGGGTGCCGCAGGGGGGCGGGGCCAGGCCCTACCTGGGCGTGAAGAGGCAGCTCAGGTGCTCCAGGATCTTCTGGCCGTACAGGTTGGGCTCCTCGCTGATTGGTGGAGGGGCAGAGCCGCCGGGGGAGACCAGGGCCGTCAGCCAATCCACGTAGACGTCCACGCACAGTCCCACCGTGTCGTCGTCCAATGGGAGGGTCAGACCGTAGCGCAGCACCTCCATCGTCCAGGTGACCTGCGGCCAAATCAGGAGCCTGCTGAGGCCACGATGTCACACTCAAGCTGTTGAGCTGAAGGTGAAGGTGAGGGCGTGCTGCCTCCATCGACCAGGAGGGGTGCTGTTTACACAACACACACACACACACACACACACACACACACACACACACACACACACACCTGTCTATTTGTCTGCAGCGGACTGCTGCTGCTGGCGGCTCTGAGCGGCTTCACCACCGCAGCAGCGACGTCACGGCCAATGGAAGGTGGGAAACAGGCGAGGACACTGGCATGGCTCCGCCCACCTGGCTGTGATTGGTCCATGACCTACCTGGTGGAGACGAGGTGGGTGGGACTCGAACTTACAGGCAAAAATAAATAAATAAACATCAGCTGACTTCAACCCGACACACACACACACACACACACACACACGACCTTCCACTGACCTTCCTGAAGGTCACTGACAGGCGTGTGAGCCAATCAGATGAAGGAATATTAATATTCGGCTGTAATGCTCTGAGATCCTCCTGGTGAAGAGCTGGACTCACCTGGACCACCCCCGTCTGTCCAGGTGAGTCCAGGTGAGACCCGGTGAGATCTGGTGAGTCCTGGTGGGTCCAGGTGAGTCCAGGTGGTTTCAGGTGAGTCCAGATGAGTCCCAGTGAGTCCAGGTGGTTTCAGGTGAGTCAAGGTGGGCCCAGGTGAGTCCTGGTCGGTCCAGGTGAGTCCAGGTGAGTCCAGGTGGTTTCAGGTGAGTCCAGGTGAGTCCCAGTGAGTCCAGGTGGTTTCAGGTGAGTCCAGGTGGGCCCAGGTGAGTCCAGGTGAGTCGATGTGTCCTCCAGCTGAGCCTCCCTGTGATCACTGTCGGCAGGAACTAAACTCCTGGAGAGTCTCGTCTCCTCCCCTGAGCTGCAACTGACTGGGTCTGGCTCCGCCCACATCAACACACAAGGCAGACAGGGAGGCAGGTGCACAGGTGGATCTCATGTTTGCCGACTGAGGGTCAAAGATGGTGAATGTAGATGTAGATGCGATAGATTCCAGCTGCCTGTGAGCTGGTGCTGTAGAGGTGAGGAACCAATCAGCTTCCTTCTTACAGGCGGTCCATAGGTGGTCATGTGCTGGACATGGTGTCATGTGACACTGAGGTGATGAATCTCTATCATCTTCACATCAGGAGAAAAAACAAATGTCTGGACTGTGATTTAAAATTGTTCAGCAACTTTATTTCAAAAAAACACAAAGATTTACAATCAATCAGTTGAATGACAACATGTTGCCACGGCGACCAGTGGGCGGAGCCATCCTGGAGGGCTGTAATTGGCCGAGGCCGGCAGTGGAGAATCATGACGTTGAGCGGTGGAGAAAAGAAATGCAGGCAGTGTGCAGACGACCAATCAGGGGTCAGAGGTCAGAGGTCAGTAGGGCTGTTTCTGGATGAACCTGATGAACATGGCGAAGGCGGCGACTGGCTTGTCGGTCGGCACCATGTGACCAGAACCCTGCGAGAACAGACGGCTGGGTCAGGTGACGCGAGCGATGACATCACAGGTTCACCTGGGGGAGTGGGCGGGGCCTGACCTTCACCGTGAGGAAGGAGATGTGGTCAAAGTCCTTGACGAAGCCTCCAACCTGCGGGCCATCCTCCTCGTCCACGTAGAACCAAGGCCGTCTCTGGACCTCCACCTGGGGGCGGAGGGAGGGGTCAGAAGTCGGAGGTCAGGACACGCCCCCTGAGGCCACACCTGGACCACACCTGGACCACTACCGGGCTACCTGCTGATGCAGCGACTCCACGAACCACTCGTCACCCAGGAAGTTGCAGGCCATGTCCACGTCCCCGTTGTAGACCAGGACCCGGTACTTCTGCCGCAGCAACACAACCACAGCAACGGTGAACAACGACAACGACAACAACATCATCACCATCAGCAGGCAGCAGGTTGACTGACCAGGGCAGACAGCAGCTTCAGGTACTGCTTCCTGACGTCCATGTACAGACGGATGTAGTTCAAGTTGACCTCAGAGCTGCCGGGGTCACGGGGTCACAGGGTCACACGGTTTTACAGAAAGTGGGTGATGACGATGTCCCTGCTGGCCAGCGGAGGGAGTCCCAGAGCTCTTACCTGCAGATGACCCAGTCCAGGGCCTTGGGGCTGATGTGCAGCGCCGCCCGGACGTACCGGTTGTTGAGGTAGAGGGTGGAGGGGGTGGAGTTGGTGCAGGGCGGGTCCAGGCGCACCAGCAGGGGGCGCTTCGCCAAACCCCGGAGCTTCTGCGGGCAAGAGTCACACAACAGGGAATGCTGAGGCCGGAAGGAATGCTGTGGAACCCTGGCAGGACCCCAAGGAACCTGCAGGAACCTGCAGGAACCTGTAGGAACCAGTAGGAACCAGTAGGAACCAGTAGGAACATGGATACAGACCTTGTTCCACCCCTCGGTCTCCTGATGCTTGAGGAACAAGTTGCCCAGATCTCTGACCACCAGCTGGCCCTGCTCCAGGCTAACGAGGGAGAACAGGAAGTTGAACAGCGACTGTGGGTGGGTGAGCTCAAGGCAAATGGAAGGGGGCTGGAGGTCAAAGGTCACCTGGCTCTCTGTGGGACCCCCCCTGGACAGGGCGCGTACAGGTTGTACATGTTGAGGCCTGAACTGTAGACGATGGTCTGGACCTCGGCCAGCTGCAGAGACACCAGGCCTTAGGTCAGGGGTCAGGGGTGAGGGGTCAGGGGTCATGGTCGACGGGTCTGGACTCACGCTGGCAGAGCAGTTGGGGTTCTTGGGGTTGTAGAAGTCACACTTGCCGCCGTCGCAGCAGAAGGTCTGCAGCTCTGCCCACAGCTGACTTCCCAGCAGGCCGTGGTAGTAGGCGAAGTAGACCAGAGAGTTGTCGTTCATCTCGTAGCTGGACATCCCGTTCCCCACGGCCACGCCCTGCAGAGGAGGAGCAGGACGATGAAGAGGAGGAGCAGGAGGAGGAGGAGGAGGAGATGGAGATGGTGGCGGTGGAATATGAGGAGGATGAAGAGAAGAGGAAGAGATGGTGGAGGAGGACACGGAGGAGATGGAGATGGTGGAGGAGGAGGAGGAGGCCTCAGCAGCTGCTCAGTGTCTGTGGGCAGCGAGCTGCTCAGCGACAGTAGCTGCAGCTGCAGTACCTGCCCTGACCTGCAGGTTGAGGCTGGGGTCCTCCATGACTCTCTCGGCCAGCGTGGGGATGTAGATCCCTGCGTAACTCTCCCCCGTGAGGAAGAGCTGCTTCCCAGCATGCTCTGGGAACAGCCGCACAAACTCCTTCAGGGCCAGGTAGTTGTTCAGCGACACCTTGGGGGGGGGGGGGGGGGAGAGACCAGTTTTACAGACACGCCCACCGCCGACGAGCCAATGCGCACGCAGCTCCGCCCACAACCTCACCTCCGTGTCATTGGTCACGTAGTTCTTGTCGTCAGAGTACGAGAAGCCGACGCCCACTGGAGACTCCAGGTACAGCATGTTGGAAATCTACCCGGTGACAGTGAGCCAATCAGAGGAGACGGCACAGGAGCACCCCTCCCCCTCTCCCCTGTGTCACATGACCTCGATGTACCGACCTTGTTCCATGAGTACGGGTTGTACCGCAGCGTGGCGCCGTCATCCTGGATCTACAGCGAGGGGTCAGCAGGTGGCGTTGTGACGGTGTTGATGACGTGCCGCCACTGAGGGGGGCGGGGCTAATGTCGGCAGGGCTTACTCACCAGGAAGGGTCCGTGCTCGGTCAGGAAGCCGTCCAGGGAGCTGCAGCCGGGCCCGCCGTTGAGCCACAGCACCAGCGGGTCAGTCGACGGATCGTTCTGAGACTCTACAAACCTGGAGGAGGTGAGTCAGTTAAGTCAGGTGAGCCATGTGAATCAGCCGAGTCAGGTGAGTCAAGTTAATCAGCTGAGTCAGTTAAGTCAGGTGAATCAGGTGAGACAGCTGAGTCAGTTAAGTCAGGTGAATCAGGTGAGTTAGGTGAATCAGGTGAGACAGATGAGTCAGATGAATTAGATGAGCCAAGTGAATCAGGTGAGTCAGCTGACCGAGATGAGTTTGGTGAGTCAACTGAACGAGTGACTCTAGTGAGCCAGGTGACTCAAGTAAGCCAGGTGAATCAGCTGACTGACATGTGACTCAATCACAGTCATGGAGTCACCAGCAGGGGGAGTGTGGTCCAGGTACTGACCAGTAGTGCAGGTGTTTCCCATCAGCCACGCTCAGGTAACCTGAGAACTGGCGAAAGTCGGGTTGCTTCGCCAGGCCGGGCAGGAACTTCACCTCATCCTCCACCGGGGCGGCGCCACCTCTCGGCACTGCCGGCAGGAAGTAACACAGCAGCAGCGGCAGCAGCAGCAGCATTGACCACATCTGAAACACAGCAGGGGATCGCGATGCAGCAATATGCGAGGTATGGATTTCAGCACCAGTCGACCGCTAGAGGGCGCTGTTAAACACACAAAACAAACGCGAACCAAGACAAAGGAAGATGTTTTTACTCCAAACACTTCATACAGGGATAAAACTCGTTGATTTTACCCGCAAACTTGATAAAACTTAAGTTGTGGTATTACTGAATATTTCTATATATTTGTTGTTGTTGTTGTTGTTGTTGTTGACTAAACTAGACGTATGAACAGATAGAGGGTTCTGCGGGCACACGCTGGCCAGTTAAAAAAAAACAAAAAACACACATTTTACAAGGACGATCCTTAAATAACACGTCCGGTTATCGTCCGTTAAAAACCGCCCTGACGGTTCTATCGCGGTTCTTCACTTTTTGGTACGGCGGTTCCACTTTGACACACAAAAAAAACGCTACCCGACTCAGTTTGACTCTACACGCGTTTCCAGACGGCAGCAGGCTAAGCTGACGGCGAACAACAGACAGCAGCCGCGGGGGTTCAGTACTCACCTCCGCGGTGTCGGTGTCGGCTCTCCTGTTGTCTTTCCGCAACACGACTTACTGTTACTGTGTCGTCTGCTTCCGCACAGTCACATGACAGTCAAGCGGCACGTGAGCCCGGCCGCGGTAAAGTTCCTCATTTATTTTTTGCATTTGCCATGTACGGAAGCCCATTGCTGCCACACTATAAAAATAAAATAGGGCTCAGTATCACGCTATAACGTGAAAACGATCATGTAATAAACGTGGAAAATATAATCACGTGGAAAATGCTTCCGTAATTCCGTAGTTATGTGCCTTGTTTTATTGTTATTGTTACTTTTTAAAACAACATTTAATTCCTTTATGTGATATGCAATCCTCCACACCAACAAAAATGTGTCCCGTGCAGGATGTGAGGGAAAAAATCCTACCGCAGCGTCGCTCCGTTTCTGCGTCACTTCCTGTGAATCTCACTGATAAAGAAGGACCTGGCGGGAGCTCCGCGGGTCAATTTTTGAGCTCTGTTCCGTGAATCCGAGTGGAATCGGAGCAATCAGAACCGCAAACATGGTGAGTGTTGGTCGCCCGCGATGTCTGCGAGCTCCCCGTCCCTGCTGCCGCGCTATTTTTGATCAACTTTGACAAAAATGGACGTTTGAATGGACGTTGGACAAACGTCCGCCAAACCTACGGGATTTATTTAATGTAGTCAAAGCTATGTGCGTTAAAATTTCAAGAAACATTGAATAACTTCTGTATAACTACTTTTTTTTTTTTTTGTTAAAATGTTTTTGTGAGTTTGATAAAAGGGCCGTTAACAATGGGGAGTCTTCGCCGTGTTTGTTGTTTGCTAGCCGGTTAGCACAGCGCTCTGGTCGCTTGGATTGTCTCGCGGGATAAATGTGTTTCTCGCTGTTTTTAAACTGTGAAGGGCAGCGCTGTGTGACCGTCTTAAAGCTCAGAGTTAACAGTGAAATGTGCTGCCAACTCTGGCGTGTTTTCCATTTGAATAAATGTCTATCAGAAGCTGGAGCTAACGGATGCTAATGCTAAGAGAAGTTGCAGGGACAAACACCAGACCTACTGTGTGCTCAGTCTATCGCATGGACGATGCCTTCATTTATAATTAATGGGCCTTTTCTGAACAAGATCTCGTTGATTAACAGTCCGAGTCTCACAACCTTTGCTCATCAGGTCCAATAATTATAATAATAACGGAACAATCTATCCTAGTTTAAATGTTATGTTATTGTAACACTGATGAAGCTGTGAAACAATGTGTGTGTGTTTGTGTGTGTGTTCCCGTCCAGACGGTGGGGAAGAGCAGCAAGATGCTGCAGCACATTGACTTCAGGATGAGGTGCATCCTGCAGGACGGCCGCATCTTCATCGGCACCTTCAAGGCCTTCGACAAGCACATGAACCTCATCCTGTGCGACTGCGACGAGTTCCGCAAGATCAAGTAGGTCCCAGTCAGTCAGTAGGAGCAGTGAGAATAGAGTAGAACAAAACAAGATATTTACATGTGACAGACAGTTGGAGTATTTACAGTTATTTACATAATACTTCAATAAATAATCAGTCAATCAAGTTGGCTTTGTTCAGTGCTAAATCACAACCAGAGGCGCCTCAAAGCTCCAGAGGGAAAAAGCAAGTGATCCTCCAGACCAGCAGGGGGTGACAGTGGCCAGGAAAAAACTGTCCTGTAGTGGGAAGAAACCCAGAGCAGATCCAGACTGCACCTTTAGAAAATGTAACGTGGTTCAAAAGATGAGGCATGCTGGGTAATGTGGTTCTCTCTCTCTCTCTCTCCCTCTCTCTTTCTCACCCCCCTGCCCCCGTCCAGGCCCAAGAACTCGAAGCAGCCGGAGCGTGAGGAGAAGCGTGTGCTGGGCCTGGTTCTGCTGCGGGGGGAGAACCTGGTGTCCATGACAGTGGAGGGGCCGCCCCCTAAAGATGTACGTGTGACACTGCAGCCACTTGTCGCTCTGATGGAACCTGGTGTTCGTCACCCTGACTCTCTCTCTCTCTCTCTCTCTCGCTCTCTCTAGACTGGGATCGCCCGGGTGCCGCTGGCGGGCGTGGCTGGTGGTCCTGGGGTGGGCCGGGCCGCGGGCCGCGGCGTCCCTGCAGGAGCCCCCATGCCTCAGGCCCCTGCTGGACTGGCAGGGCCAGTGAGGGGGGTGGGTGGGCCGTCCCAGCAGGTCATGACCCCCCAGGGTCGAGGGACGGTGGCGGCAGCGGCGGCGGGTGCCAGCATCGCCGGCGCTCCCACTCAGTACCCACCGGGTCGTGGAGCCCCGCCCCCGATGGGCCGCGGAGCCCCGCCCCCTGGCATGATGGGCCCGCCCCCCGGCATGCGTCCACCAATGGGGCCGCCTATGGGGATGCCCCCGGGCCGAGGAGCCCCAATGGGAATGCCTCCTCCGGGCATGAGGCCGCCCCCTCCTGGCATGAGAGGTGAACTGCAGCCGCATCATTTACTTATTATACATACTATATATATATATATATATATATATATATATATATATATATATATATATATATATACATATATATATATATATATATATATCATTATTTATGTTACATTCTTTTTATTGGAGTGTATTTTTCTTTATTCAAACCGTCGTCTCTCTCTCTCACTTGTCTTGTCTGTCTGCTCCGCCCCCCCTTCAGGACCTCCTCCCCCTGGGATGAGACCTCCACCCCGACCCTGATGACCCCCCCCCCACCTGATGATCAGCTGATGTATAGTTTTTGATTTTTTTAAGAATCTGTATGTTGGGTTTTTTTTTAAATAAAGTTCCTCCAGATTTGATTTGAAACGTGTATCAGTCTCATCATTGACACTTATTTAGATATCTGAATACTTTGTATGTATATTTATTTTATTTTATTATTAATTATTCTCTTTGCTGTAACTCTGCAGATGTCCCTCATGTGGGATCAATTAAGTCCACCTCAAAAAAAAACAAAGCTTTTTAAAAATCCTTCACCAGCTGTGTGATGGTGAGTGCGCATGCCGGGAAAGGAGTTAAAGTCTGACTGGCTGTCCTTCCTCCTGTTCACCACCAGGGGGAGACAATTCACACCGTGGTCCCCATGGCAACGCGGGGCTCGCGCCACATCTCACCGAGTGACGGTCGGTCGGTGACTCACCGAGCGCTCGAGACCCGCCGCGCCTTTTTCTTTTTTCTTTTGCGTTTTTTTTTTTTTTTTTAAATATTAGCCTGTTAGCCCGTTAGCTTAGCACACCGTCCGTTGACTGCTAATGAGACGGACGCAGGGCGGCGCAGTTCCGCAGTGTTGCTCCGCCGCAGACGCGCTGTTGCTGCGGACACCTTGAGCGCACGCACGCACGCACGCACGCAGACAGACACACGCAGCATGTCGCCGCTGCAGCCCGGGGACCAGCGGACTGAACGCTGTTAACGGGACTTCTGGTGCTGCTGCTGCCGCTGCCGTCGTCTCTTCTTCATCGCGCGGATCCACCGTCTGCTCGCCCGCTGCTCGGACTGCACCATGTTGCTGCAGGAGCAGCAGCAGCAGCCGCAGCAGCAGGAATCCTTCCTCTCGTCCTCTCTGTGACTGAGAGGCAACACGGACTGCGGCTGCATCTTCTGGAAGAAACCGACTCGACTCAGCTCCATCATCATCAGCAGCAGCGGCAGCAGCAGCAACACGTAGCCTGCAGCAGCAGAGTGCGAGCGGACAGGTGAGAGCCAAGGACCAGCATAGAATACAGTAGTACACACACCGCAGTATATTGTGATGGAGTAGATGAGTCGAGCACTAGTATTGTCTAATCTGGAGTACAGTGCACGACTCAGACCGGTTGACTGTGTATAGGACACACACACACACACACACTGGAAACACAGTGTGCTGTCTCTTTTTTAAAGGGACAATTCCACATTTTCTCGGTCTGTCACCACAAACTCGTGGCTGCTCTGCTAGCCTAGCTAGCCTCAGCTAATTAGGCTCGGGAAAGGTGTAGGGGTCTGTGGAGAAAAAGTAAACACAATTTTATTGACACAGTCAACATAAGGGCGCTCCTGTGAATCCTTTGCACATTTAGCACCATTAGCCCATTAGCACTCTTAGCTCACTTCCTGTCTGGCACCAAAACCATCAGCAATTCTTTCTCGTCACTGTCCAAAATATCCTCAACACATCGGATGTACAGGAAGTGACACGCCAACAGGAAGTGACACGCCAACAGTGCCACCAGATCAGCTGCTGCTGGTTTTCATGGCAACATCAGCAGCCCCCTGTGGCCCCCTGCTGGTTATATAACCGCTGCTGCAGTCTATTAATATCTCAGTTACACCCGGCCCAATGTGTGTGTGAGCGAGAGAGAGAGAAAAAAATAATGATAAACAAAGAGCAGCAGGTGCAGCTGGTTTCATCTCCACCTGCTGCACCAGGTGAGAGAGCTGGAAGGACGCAGCTGCAGCTGCTGCTGCTGCTGCTACACAGGTTAGCCTGCTGCTAGCGACCAGAGCAGGTTAACTTAGCATCTAGCATCGAGAGCCTAGCACCAGCTAGCTTCTGTTCTGGTGGGAGGAGTCTGTCTGTCTGTGTGCTTGTCTGTTTGTGTCTCTACAAAACAATTCAACACAAAGTAGTTCCCCTTTTACTGCACACACACAATTGTTCAATAAAGTTATTTTTCAATGTGATCACGCAGGTGTTGATCCGAGTCGCCGCTCACCTCGCTATCGATGGGCGTTCAGATCCATCAGGCAGCCGGACCGCCCACCTGACCACAATGACCGAGTCCACTCCCATGATGCTGCTGTTCCTCACCGCTCTGTCTACAGGTACACACACACACACACATACACACACACACACACCTGCAGGTAAAGCAGCCGACCTGCTCTCACTGTGGCGCCCCCTTGTGTCACACTCAGGTGATGACCACAGGTTGACTTAAGCCCCGCCCCCAAAGACAGACCACAGCCAATAGGATGATCCATCCAAAGGGGGCGGAGCCCAGCCAGGAGACGGAGGGGAAGGTGAGTGTTCCCATCATGCCTTGCTACAAAGTCACCGTGACTAGTCTAGCCTAGCCCAGCCTAGCCTAGCCTAGCCTAGCCCAGCCTAGCCTAGCCTAGCCTAAACTTGCCCATCCTAGCCCAGCTCAGCCCAGCCCAGCCTAGCCTAGCCAGCCAGCTGCTAGAGCGCTGCTGACAGGTGCTCGGTCACCTGTGGTGCGTCCAGGTGCAGTCGTGGGCTCAGTCGCTGGTCTACACCCTGGAGGAGCTGGAGTGCAAGATCTGCTACAACCGCTACGACACCCGCAGCAGGAAGCCCAAACTGCTGGGCTGCCTGCACCGCGTCTGCGCCAAGTGTCTCAAGAAGATGGTCGACGTGGGTGAGTCCTCGCCCCAGGGTCACATGACCCCCAGCTGACCTCCTGCTGACCCCCACCATCATCATCACCACCCTCCTTCTCCTCCTCCTCCAGGTGAGTCGTCTCCCTCCATCATCAGCTGTCCGTTCTGCCGCCATGAGACTCACGTCCCCGAAGATGAGGTGAGCCCCCCATTGACCACGCCCCCTCAGTCAGCCAAGCCCCGCCCCCCTCACCCTGCCGTCCTGTCGTCCTATCACAGGTGTGGCTGATGGAGGACGACCGCCACCTGCTGGCCGTGCTGTCCTGCCAGGACCGCGCTCGGCGCGGGGCGCCAGCAGGGGGCGGCAGAGAGGTGCTGCTCAGCCCCGAGGGCCTGAAGGGAGGGGGTGGGGCCGGGGCCGGGGCCGACCCCGCCCACCGCTCCTCCGACTGCCTGGTCATCACCATCATGGAGCTGGCGGCAGCTGACTCCGCCTCCTCCTCGCCCTCCTCCTGGGACTCACTGAGCGTGCTCGGAGTGCTGGGCCTGGTAGGCCCCGCCTCCCGGACCCCCAGCCTGGACTCGCTGCCCTGCACGCACACCCCCGCACACAAGTGTCGCGCCTGGACCTCCCGTAGCTTCCCCCGCTGCCTGCTGGGGGCGCTGTGCATGGTCAGTGGGTCAGAATCTGGCCTGATTTGAGTTTTAGACTGGTGAAAAAATACTGCCTGAATTACATGAAAGAAATGTGTATATATATATATATATATATATATATATATATATATATATGTGTATATATATATATATGTATATACACACATATATATGTATATATGTGTGTATATACATATATATCATAATAACTATTATAAATAAATAATATTTATTTATAATAAATAAATATTATTTTTCACCCCAGTGTCTGATGATGATGATGGTGAAGATGATGATGATGATGATGATGATGATGATGATGGTGAAGATGATGATGATGATGATGATGATGATGATAGTGAAGATGATGATGATGGTGAAGATGATGATGATGATGATGATGATGATGATGATGGTGAAGATGATGATGGTGATGATGATGGTGGTGAAGATGATGATGGTGAAGATGATGATGATGGTGTAAAGTGGAATCAGAGCCTGAGTTGTGGGCAGCTGACCTGTGTGTCTCTCTGGCTCCCCCTGCAGGTGTACTTCAGCTCGCTGCCTCTGGGGATCTACCTGCTGATGATTGGTCAGCAGTGGCTGGGCGTGGTCCTGGTCAGCCTGGTTCCGTCCACGCTGCTGCTGCTCGTCCTCTACGGCTTCTGCCAGTGTCTCTGCCACGAGCTGCTGGAGGCGCTGGCCGCCCGCCGCCACCGCACGCCGCCATGACCTTTGACCCCAGGCCCCCAGACTGATCACCCTCCGACACCAGCACACCCTCATCGTGACCTCTCAGCCAATCACAGCGAGCCGGGGGGGGCCGGAAAGGGGGGCGGGGGGGTCGGGCGTGATGACCTGTGACCCCCGACCACCACAGTCTGATGTTCAGCTGCGGGACGCTGCGTCTCTCTGTCTCCTCCTGTTGGTGGAATGTGAGAAGTGACACTCAGTTCCTGCTGCAAACTTCTTGCACTCAGTCAGCTGACGCCCGTCAGCCAATCAGAGACGCCGCTGCAGTTTGAGAGAATTTACCCCGCGGAAAGAAGGACGAGACAAAGCAGATGTGAACGTGATCCCTGCAGCTCTGCCACTGTTAGCCTAGCGCCTAGCTTAGCATCGACTCCACATCGGTGGTGGTGGTGGAAGGGGAGGGGCTGCAGGGACTCACCCGATCACCCGATCACCTGACCCATCCACCTCATAGCATCTGTCAAGTGTCTGTTTTACTGTCTGTGCCGTGTCTGAACCCGTGTACTACCAGTGTCCCACCACTAGGCGGAGCGCAGGATGGACCAGGATGATGGAAGCAAAAAAACCCTGTGAAATAATAAAGAGTCAAGTTGTGTTTGACTGCACTGTTTACTGTGTGTGTTCACTGCCTGGTCCGGACCAGTGGGGGGGGGGGGGCAGGAAAGAAGAGCAGGATTCCTCTCCTCCCTCTGCTCACCATCACCTTCAGTCTCACTGGATTTGATTTAATTGAATGTTGACGTGCACGCGTTTCCAGTCGGCTCAGTCATGAATTGCCGCTGCCGCCAGTGGTGACGAGTGCACGGTGAATCCCACCGAGGATTCAGAGACCTCAACAACAAAGCAGCAGCAGCAGTCTCCTTGGAGGTTGGAGGCCTCAGCTGTTCATTAAAACCCCGGCGGTCTCCTGGGAGATGGAGACAAAGTGAGGAAGCTCGCAGTCTCCTCCGTCCACCAGAGGAAGAAGAAGAAGAAGAAGAAGAAGAAGAAGAAGAAGTCCTGATCGACAGCAGGTGAGCCTCTAAAAGTCTCTAAAAGTCTCTTGATCGTCTCAAGCAGGGCTGGGATTTAAACCTTCACACTGCTGGGTCACAGTGGGGTTGTACAGTGTGTCAGAGGGGGGGAGTAGCGGAGCAGCAGCAGATGGATGGAGTGTTGTGGTGAGCCTCCTCATAGAAGGAAACAATCTCTCCTAGGATATCATGGAGGAAACATGTTGCTGGAATGTCAATGGGAAACGAAGCAAACTAGAACCAGCAGGGTGTTGAGGTCTTAGAACCATCCAGAACCAGCAGGAGGAGGTGCAGCTGTTTGATGACTGACTGACTTTGACATCATTTCTTCAAGTGTTGGCTGGCCGCATTAAAAAGCTTAACGGGCCTCGTATGGCCCCCGGGCCGTAGTTTTCCCACACTTAATTTAAAGTCTTAGATCAGAGCAAGGAGGAAAAATAGCTGCAGTTTGACAATATTTCCAGTTGGAGGAGGAGGAGAGCTGAGGAGCAGCAGGAGGTCAGGAAGGGGATACATGTGTGTGTGTGCACATATGTACACACACACACACACATGTATAGATACATATTAAAACGTGAGTTCACCGTCTATCAGGTCTGGAATTAAATTGTGTGTACCTCCAAAATAAATGCGTAACATTTTCTAGATAAATATGTATTTTTTTCAAATCCCTTTTTCAAATGAAATAAAGGAGGAGGGAAACTGCCACGACCCACTTTTGGGTCACAACCCACCCACCAGTTGAGAAACACTGTTCTATGAGTGGGAAACCCAAATGACTTTATTTGTACTACAATTATACACTACAGGTATTGTTAATGTATTTATGAGAAGTATATTCAGTGTTAACCGGTATAATAATCGTGGCAAACAGTGGAGGGCTTTTATTTTGAAGGCGACACACTTTGATCTTTGACCTCCCTCCTGCAGTCCAAGGCTGATGACATCATCATGAGTCGCTGGCGGAGCTCGGTGGAGGAGGTGGCGGCGCGGCAGCGGCAGCAGGGAGAGTGCCAGCGCGGACAGGAAGCGCTCAGTCGGGTCACTTCCTGTTTCCAGCAGCTGGCGGCGTCGTTGGGCAGCTCAGCTGACGGCAGCTTCCTGCGAGACGAACTGGAGGAAACCAGAGGACTGGTGGAAAGGCTGAGCAAAGGTCAGACACCTGACTGACTGACTGTCTGACTGACTGACTTTCCACCTGACTGTCTGTACACTTGACTGTCTGTCTGTCTGTCTGACTGACTGATCGAATGTCTGACTGTCTGACTTACTGACTGTCTGTCTGTCTGTCTGTCTGACTGACTGATCGAATGTCTGACTGTCTGACTTACTGACTGTCTGTCTCTCCCCCCGTCTGTAGGTCTGTCCCAGCGGCTGGTGCACCTGCTGACGGCCTGTGACTCCGCCCCCTCAGGTGTTGCAGACAGACAGGTGCTGGAGCGCCTGTGGGTTCACTTCCTGTCTTCCCTGGAGAGCTTCCTGTCTGACCTCAGGAAGACCCGCTACCTGATTGGACGCTTCCCGCTGAGCCAGCAGAGCGACCGGCGCTCGTTGGTCAACTCAGGTCGGCTGACCACCCACTTCCTGTGGAGACCCGCCCACTTTTGCCTGACTTCCTGTCTGTCTGTCCATCCAGGCTGTGTGGACGGCATGGTGGGCGTGGCTGCCAGGGTTGCCTGGGCTCAGACCCCATGGATCAGCTTGGGGGAGGAGCAAAGCCCCGACCTGACCAATCACATCGCAGGCCTGGAGTCCATGCTGCTGGAGCTGCAGCTGAGGGTGAGACAGGACCCGTCTGTCTGTCTGTCTGTCTGTGATGTCAGCCTGCTGTTGCTCCTCCAGGTCCCGGTGGCCTTCTGGTCAGTGGAGGCCACCCAGCCCGCGTGGGCGGAGCCTGATGGCGAGCTGGAGGGGCGGGACCACAGCCTCGAGGAGCTGATGGAGGTGGAGGTGGCCTCCAGCAGCCACGGCCTCCACGCGCCCTGCTGCGGCCTGGGCTGCGTCGGCTAGACCACCATGTGACATCATCGCCTGTGTGTGTGTGAGAGGGGCGTCTGATTGGAGGATCAGCAGAAGGAAGCCAGGGGTGTTGTCAGTCTCCAGTCGTCCAGCCACTGTGGCCACCAGGGGGCAGCGGAGGACGACTCCCTCTGAAGATGAATGAGGTCGACCTTTCACAGCACTAAATAAAACTGATGATTCAATAATGATCAGAAACTGACTGTGGGCACTGACCCCCCCGCCCCCACACACAGACACACGAGTGTTGAAATAATATTTATTGATATTTATTGACAGAAGAACATAAAAATAATGTACAGACAGAGATACAGACAGAGGTACAGACGGACAGATGGAAGGATGGAGGTGTGGCCTCACGCCTGGTAGGTGGCCAGCAGGTGAGCTTTGAAGGCTGCAAGACAGGAGGAGGTGTGGTTAGAGGGAGGTGCTGTCAGTGGGGGCGGGGTCAGCAGCAGGGGGCGGGGCCAGCTCTCTCTCACCTTCCTGGTCGTCCCACAGCTCTGCGGCCGCCGTGTTGAGGGGGCTGTCGTTGTTGGGTTCTGGGGGGAGAAACAACAACAGGCTTCAGGAACCAATCAGCAGCAGCGGGCGCTCTTAAAGGGACAGCGCACTGATGTGAGACAGGACTGCGTGCGTTGGCACTGGCTGGAGGAGACTAAAGCAGTCAGAATGCAGCGCCGCCCTCTGCTGGTGGGACAGCCACGCTTCCAGTCCAGCTGGGAGCGGCAGAGTGGGGTGGACCGGGTGGACTGGTTACCTCCCAGCAGGCTCTGGATGGACAGCAGGATGGAGCGCACGTCGTAGAGCGCCGACCACTTGTCCTTCAGGATGTCCAGGCAGATGAAGCCCTGGTTGTCCACGTTGGGGTGGAAGCACGAGGTGAGGAACTTGACCCGCGGGGGCTGGTAGGGGTATCCGGCCGGGAACTCCAGGGAGAGTCGGTACCGGAGGCCCGAGTACACCTGGTGGTGGTGGTGGGGACAGGTGGAGGCTCGTTAGAGTCTGAGGGACCAGGGACCAGGGACTGGTCCACAACATCTCAACAACAACATCCACGCTGGAGGAAATGACGTCAGTGTGTGTGTGTGTGTGTGTGTGTGTGTGTGTGTGTGTGTGTGTGTGTGTGTGTTCCTACCGTCCCCTGAGCTCCTTCGATGGTTCCGATCCACTTGAACAGGTTGTCTGACTCAGGAAATGCTGAGATGCCCTTATCTCCCGACATCTGGACGGGTCAGGACCAGAGGATCAGAGGCTCAGAGGTACAATTAATACACAACACACACACACCACACACACAACTCACCATTAAAGTCATGAGTTCCTGTTGTAACCTGCAGACAGACAGACACGCAAAGTTACACACTAGACAGTGACGACAACACAGAGGCCTGTGTGTGTGTGTGTGTGTCAGCTGCAATGACAACATCACACACACACACACACACACACACACACACACACACACACACACACACACACACACACACGTTGTGGCTTCACCCAGACCAGGTACCAACACCTTGCCAACTGATTGGAGCCACCGGTGCCCTTTGTGACGTCACAAAGAGACGATTCAATGTTTTGAAACACAATTTATTAAACAGTTGAAAGTAAGTTGTGTTCACATGTGTAACACAATGAGCCGAGGGGGACCTCCGGGACCGGGACCAGGACCTCCGGGACCCACACCAGGACTCACCGCTTAGTCACGGAGCCCTTGGCGGCACTGCCGCCGCTCTCGCCGCCTTTGAGCGCCGCTGCGGTGGAAGGTGCCGCCGCTGCAGGGTCCATGTTCTGGGAAGCCATGTGTGCCGAGGACTCGGTGGGTTCTGGTTCTGCTGCTACTGCTGCTGGGGGACCGAGAGACCGCCGTTAGGAAATTAGAGACACACAGAACCGATCCGGTCGGGTCCGGTCGCTGTGATGAGGGATCAGTTTGTCTTGGTTCCGCAGCAGTTTTAGCATCATGCTAACACTAGTAGTGGAGTAAATGTTAGCATCGACGGCTCGCCGGGCGGTATAATCTCAATACAAACAGATACAATGAGGTTGACAGGTTGTGCGCATGAACGCGGTCTCGCAGTTGAGTTCGATGATAAGATGAAAGCAGGAAAAGAACCGGTACCGTATCGTGTGTTGCTGTGCTCGCGATCCGAACGACGCTTCTATCGCCCCGATTCAAACTGGCCGAGCTCCCGCCCCCTGGTTTAAACTGGCGCTTCCTCACACTGCGGGCCAATCACAGGCTGGCGTTTAAAAACAAACCGAATCACGGCAGCCAATGGCAAGCTATGAATTCCAAGAAACATTGGTGTGATTGGACAGGGAAAAAAAAGAAAGAAGAAAAAATCGACTCCGGAAGTTTTATTCTGACGTTCCGAAGGAAGAACTTCGGAGAGGCTGTGGTCTGATTTAATGCAGGAAGACATTTTCTCCCAGTCTATTAATCAGATATATTTACTAAAATTAAGCATTTTTATTTTTTTTATTTTATTTAAATATTCCACTAGTTGCAGTCAAATTTCTTTCCCGCATTTCCCCCCCACACACCAATAAAAACAGTCCAGATCATCCCCGAGCTTTAATAATTTTAGTTTGGACTTTGATTGTCTTTTCAGTTCTTCAAATTCTGTTAAAAATAAGACTAATATCGTATACCCAGAATCCCCTCCATGCTTTTATTTCGTACAACTTTATTCAGATCTTTTTATTTCCCCCTTTTTGAATCCTGATGTGATCTTTTTCCATTGTATTTATTAGCATTATCTACTTTCCAGCGACAAAAAACAACAACAAACGTCTCCACAATTCGCTCGGAAGAGGACGACGAGCACAGAGCGGAAGTCGTCGTCTTGTTGTGCAGGAACAGCTTCCGGTTGCCTTGCTGCTACGCACCGGTGCCGAAGATGAACGCGCCTCCAGCTTTCGAGTCTTTCCTCCTGTTTGAAGGGGAGAAGAAGATCACCATCACTAAGGACACCAAGGTCCCCAACGCCTGTCTGTTCACCCTGAACAAGGAGGACCACACGCTGGGCAACATCATCCGGGCGTAAGAGGCTAGCCGCTACATGCTAAAGAACAGCGCGCGCGCACACACACACACACACACACACACACACACACAGTGCTCACGAGCTTGCACGCTTAGCAGCCCGCTAACACCGGTGATAGATAGTTAGTAGACATTTAAAACAGTAGAAAAATAAACTATACAGTAGTGAAACACTCCAGTTCAGTCACTCTATGCACAACAAAGAACCAAAGCGGAACCAAAACAGTCACATTGTGCAGATGGAGCCATGTTTAGAGAATCGCTGCGGTCTCAGACGTTGTTGCGGGGAACGTTTCCAGATCGAAGTGTTTTAATCACCGATTGACAGAAGAGCCGACTGTGATCACGTGCTTGTGTGTTTGTGTGTCAGTCAGCTGCTGAAGGACCCCCAGGTTCTGTTTGCCGGCTACAAAGTCCCTCATCCTCTGGAACACAAGATCGTCATCCGCGTGCAGACCACACCTGAGTACAGCCCACAGGTGCGCGCACACAAACACGCGCACGGTTGGACCAGTGAACACTGCGCTATAGCTCACACTGGCTGACGTCATAGCTGCGTTGGTCTTTCTGTGTGATGTTGGGTTTAATGCTGGGGCTGATGGGGGAGGGGTCAGTTGACAGAAAGTGACGTCACTGTTTCGTCGACAGGAAGCGTTCACCAACGCCATCACGGATCTGATCAGCGAGCTGTCACTGCTGGAGGAGCGCTTCAGAGTGGCCATCAAAGACAAACAGGAAGGCATCGAGTGAAGCCCCTCCCCCTCCCACCCAGTCTGTCCCCATAGGTGTTTTTGTAAATAAATTGTGATGTCATAAGTGACAGAGTTTCTGCTGTGATGTTTGAAGGAAATGGCACAGAGAGAATACAAAGAATATTTTTTAATGGCTTTTATTAAAAAAAAAAAAAAGGAAAAAACACAGCATTGAAAAACAAAACCACCAGCCAATCACATCGCGGCTGCAGCTGTGATCATGTGATCAGAGGTCAGCATCTCTCTGGGCCTCCATGGATCTCTGCATCTTCTCCACCATCCACTGAGGAACCGAGAAGGGCTTGAGCTCATCCATCCGCACGTCTGGACTTTCCCTGCACACACACACACACACACACACACACACACACACACGTCACCATGGTAGCGACACCTGGCCAGGTGTGTGTTATCAGACAGGTGCAGTCAGACTCACTTGTACTCGTCGCTGCGGGATAAATCCTGGATGTCCTCCTCAATCAGCAGGTAGGCCTGAACACACACACACACACACACACGCGTTGTGGGTCAGAACGTGTTGCGGTTCTTTATTCTTAATGATGCGTTCAGGGTCGTGTGGGACGTCTGTCTCCTCACCATCTTCCCGCCTGTCGCCCTCATGTGGTGTCTCTCTGCCAACCACTGCTTGTCCTTCGCATCTGCTGCATACTGACACACACACACACACACACACACACACAGAGGTCTCAGTAATGCAACACACACACACACACACACACACACACACACATACACATACACACACACACACACACACACACACACACACACACACACACACACACACACACACTGGTGGCTACTTGCTGCTGTGTGTTCACCTTGAAGAGGTCGGAGTGCTTGATGTAGATCCGTCCTCTGGTCCCGCCCATCCCCAGCGCTCTGTGACATCACAAGCAGGCGTCATCATGAACCAGGTGTTTTCACCTGAACCGCCCTCCCGCCCCATAACCTGACTGCAGGCCTTCACTCACTTATTGGCCCTGGAGCCCAGAACGAAGGTGCTGCCCTCACTCAGCCTGGCCGGGTCCCACTGGCACACACACACACACACACACACACACACACACACACACACACACACACACACACACACACACACACACACACACACACACACACACAGTGTTAGCAGCAGCAGTAACCCAGCACATGGTTGTCGATGGCGGTTGCAGGGTTTCTGCAGCTAGCGTCAATGCTAACAGTTGGCTAGGCTAGTGAGCTAGGTGCAGGGTGGTCATGTGACCAGGAAGCTCAGACTCGCTCACCCTGGGTCCTTCTTTCTTGAGCGGCTCCGCCTTCGGCTTCACCCTGAGGACGGAGCAGAGCAGAGGTGAAGGTCAGGCTGCGGTCATGTGACCTGGCCAGCTGGTGGCACTGCTGCTGCAGGTCAGATACTCACTGAGTGGAGAAGTGTGGGCGGTCGGAGGCTCCGGCCGACGGTCCGGGGCGGGTCTTCCTCTGACAACACAGCCAATGAGAAGAGCCGTTAGTGGCAGCAGGGACTGACAGGTGACAGCCAGGTGACTGACAGGTGACAGCCAGGTGATTGACAGGTGACAGCCAAGTGATTGACAGGTGACTGCCAGGTGACCGCCAGGTGATTGACAGGTGACTGCCAGGTGTGCAGGTACCTTCTTGGGGAAGGGGCTTCCACTCTGGATGTAGTCCTCGTCAGCGACTCTGGACCTCTGAACAGAGAGAGAGAGAGAGAGAGAGAGAGAGAGTGAAGGCAGCGCCGGGGCGATCAACCGCAGCCACACACCTGATTGGTCCGCAGGCTGCTCGCACCTTGACGCTGGCCTCTGACCCCGCCTTCTTCGCCTCCGCCTCAGGAAACATCTGCTTGGCCTGTCAGGTGACATCAGCCAAAACACGGTCAGGGCACGGCACCGAGGGGGCCAAAGGTCACGACCTCTCCGAGGGTCAACAGGGGGCGGAGACTCACGTGTTCCAGCACGTTCCTGCAGGCCTCCTTGACCAGCAGCTCCGTCTGCACCTCCTCGCCCACGTTCTCCTTCACGTTCTCAGCCGCTTTCTCAAAGAACTGACACACACCCACACACACACGGAAGTTACACACACACACAATCCCACTTCCATCCACACACACACACACACACACACACACACACAATCCCACTTCCATCCACACACACACACACACACACACACACCTTGTTGTACTTGCGGAACACGGCCATGATGTCATCGTTGAAGCTGGGCTGAAGCACCGCCCTCAGCAGGTCCATGGACACCTGGGGGTCCGTGTAGCTGCGCACACACACACACACACACACACACACACACACACACACACACACACACACACACACACACAGTTACACCACAGTATACAGCATCCTCATCCTCATCTTCATCATCACCACCGACCTGACTGCCATGTGTGAGCGGCGACCTCGGCGATGAATCTGTCTGTGTTTGATCATTAGGTTCCACGGCTTCCACACACACACACACACACACACACACACACACACACACACACACACACACACACACACACACACACAGATCAACATCAGTTCAGCGCTGCAGTGACGTCACCAGACAGGCTTCTAAACAAGAGGCGTGAAGCTGGCTAACAGTTAGCCTCGGCTCGGCTCCGTACCGGGCTCGGTTCGGGCTCCGGCCCGTCCTGCTGCGGCCACTCCGGGCCTCCGTCACCGCGGTGGGCTCCCATCGTAGAGGAGGAGACGCCGGTGGTTCCGAGTCGGTCCAGTCCGGATGCACTTCGAGATGTTAGACACCGAAGCTAGCGGCAGCGGAAGCTGAACTGGCTGTTTTTGTTGTTGATGATGTTGTTACTTCCGGTTAGGGAGAGTCGCTCGCTCGGTCGGTTCCAGACCGGAAGACGCACCGAACCGAGAGGCTGCCGGTGGTTCCTGATAGCAGAGCAGTGGATATCAGCAGGGAGCGACTGGAACCAAGTCCCGACTTCCAGGAAGTTACTTCGTCTGGGTTTCCGGCCCGTCTGCACAAAGCGAGAGGAACTACAACTCCATTTCCGGTGAGCAGTTTCACAGTAAAAGCCTGCAACTGGTTTCGTTAATGTGTGTTAATGCCGATGGATTTGTTTTCTAGTTTTCGAGTGAAATCTTACGGAAACTTTCACCATCAGTGAAAGGATTCTTTTGAAGGGCTCAATCTGCGTTCTCGGCCGCTTTGACGGAACGGAAATATCACGAAAAGGGACAGAAGGTGGCGCCCCTACACCACCGCTTTAGGATCCTCGCAGCTGCGCTCACTGGTCGACGGCTCCTGAGTTTTATTATTGATCCATTGAAGTTTGAGAGTTTGTGGGATTTTCTCAGGATCACGTGGTATTATTATTATTTTTTTATTTTTTTATTTTTTTTAAATCGTAAAATTTTTTCACACCTATTCCTCCAAATGTTCCTTTGTCTATTTGTGTTGTTGTGTGTTTCCACGTGGTCAAAGTGTAAATTGTGACGTCAAACACTCAGTGGCTCTCTGGCACAGAGTTGCTTCTGAGGCACCAGGTCATGTTACCCGTGTTCAGGTCACATGGCAG
This sequence comes from Nelusetta ayraudi, assembly GCF_046127955.1. Classification (NCBI taxonomy): domain Eukaryota; kingdom Metazoa; phylum Chordata; class Actinopteri; order Tetraodontiformes; family Monacanthidae; genus Nelusetta; species Nelusetta ayraudi. The sequence continues at coordinate 1,550,972 of NW_027466196.1, read as the reverse complement.
CGACGAAGCAGTCGTGCATCTCAACCATGGATGTTTCATAAGAACTGGATACCAGACTACCAATATGGCGGCGGGACGACTGTTTTCCATTGGCCACTCGAGGTACTGCAGCAGAAATAATAAATCCCACGGGTTCTTTCTCTGCTCATTCTGATTGGCTGCCTCCTGACGTGTCTGTTGGCCAGCATTGTTCTGATTGGCCACCGTGTTGGGGTCTTGATCTCAACACGGTTCCTGCTGTTTGTTCCCTTTTGACTCTTGAAGCCTCCGGTGGACATTAGTGGAACTGCACGAGCTGCTACCGACTCAAAGTGGCGAGATTCAGTTTTTATTGAGGACAAAGGAGTCGAGTCGCTTGCAGGATTTCCGAGAGCCTCCACACTCCTGCGCAGTGTGGCAGGAGGACCACCAGGGGGTCCCGCACCATTCAAAGCTAACAGAGCACTGCTAACGACGCTAGCGAGCTCGTTGGGCTTGACGAGGATTCTTATGAACATTCAGTGACGTGACTGTTACCCACAATCCCCTCCACATGCCCCACTCACCCAGGTCAAACCACACCCACTCAGTTCAAGCCACACCCACAACTCCTTCAGATGTTTTCCAGCCGAACTGTCGACATCACACTGCAGCGATTCAGCGAGTCAGTCTGCCGACTGAGTCACTTCTTCCAAACACAGCGGCTCCTGTCCAGCTGGGACAAAGACAGAGCTACTGCTGTCTACACTGTGGCGTGTGTCCTCCCTGACCTCTGACCTCCCTGACCTTTGACCTCACTGGTCAGAGTTTCAGGACGCTCAGCACGTTTGCCAAAGTCAAGGCGGCTGAGTGGTACGGCTGACAATGCTGACAATGCTAACAATGCTAATGATGACAACGTGCACGTACATCCAACGTGCACACACACCCACACACACACACACACACCTCGTCAAACGCAGGCAGTGACTCACAACAGAATGTTTAACAGTTAATTACTGTTGTCACAGTTGTTGCGATTGTGTTGGTCTGTACAGTAATAATGTGACTCACCACACCACCACTAGTGGCCTTAAATAACACAACACACACACACACAGAACCACAAAACTTTGTCTATGTCGATGTCTGACTTATATAATGACTGAGAAAAGAACAAGATGTGTGTGTGTGTGTGTGTGTGTGTGTGTGGCAGGTCTAACCTGTTCGCTCACTACTGAATGTGTAAAACACACACACTCGGATTGTGGAGATATTTTGGCTTCTTTGCTCCCCCCCCCCCTCCTCCCAAGTCTCCACCAATGAGAGCAGCTCAGGTGCCGGCTGTGTGTGTCGTTGTGTGCGTCGCTGTGTTGACTTATTGTGTGTCTGAGGATTCACCTGTGGGCCTCTCAGGCATTGCGCAGGTGTGTGCTGCGGAACGAGTCGGACGTCCTGCAGCTCGACAACCTGGTGGCTTCCAAACCACACAACAAAGTTCTGTGACTTGAAGACTCGAATCTCGTCCATGCAGAATCACTTGTTTCACATTTTAGTCTTTGTGATTTAAAGAAGAAGGTGAAGAAGTTCGAAAACCTTTTAAAATTGAAACATTTTAAATTGTGTAGCGATTAAAATCCCTGGTGATTCAAAGATTCATTCTGGTGATGCGATGTTTAACCTGGTTCTTCAAACGACAACGATTCTTCCAACTGAAGAGCTGCTCGGTTGGTCCTGCCGGTGGAACCAGCTGTGACTCACTGCTTCTGTGTCCGTCAGCTGATCCCCCCTTCACCATGAGACGGTGATGATGTCATAACAGGAAGTCACTGATTGGTTCTGCTCTGTTGTCCAGCGACCAGTGACTCAAACTCACCTGGGCAGGTGAAGAGTCGTCATCACTGAGGATTTACCTCAAAGCTTCAGAAATCTTTTCTGAATCGAACGTGAACTGACTCGCTCAACCTGAACTAATGGGTTCGCTCTGTTGTCCAGCGACCAGTGACTCAAACTCACCTGGGCAGGTGAAGAGTCGTCATCACTGAGGATTTACCTCAAAGCTTCAGAAATCTTTTCTGAATCGAACTTGAACTGACTCGCTCAACCTGAACTAATGGGAGGACAAACCCACTGCGGCGGTGAAGGGTTCGCATGCTAGCGCCCACTAGCAAAGGATCGGCGCTAAGAGGTTTTGTCTTTGATACGTTTTGTCCTTTTTTTGGGGGGTTTTGTGTTTTCTGTTGTTTTTGAACATGAGGAGCAGTACCTTGGATCGCCATCAGGGGGCAGTGCAGCAGAACAGGCCAAAAGTAAAGATAGGTGAAGGAAATTTAAAAGTGAGGTGTACAATATCTGTATGAAGCTGATTAGCATCAAGTGAAAAAAATATCTGGAAATTATCATCGTGATTATTATCGTCTCAGTGAGTTGGAGCCAAGTGAGTCGGTTTTCAGAAGGGAATCGATAATCAGGAGCCGAGTGAATCAGAAGTCACCAAGTGAGTTGGTCGTCACCAAGTGAGTCGGTAGTTAGCAGTAGCCAAGTGAGTCGGTTTTCAGAAGGGAATCGAAGTGAGTCGGAAGTCACCAAGTGAGTCGGAAGTCACTAAGTGAGTCGGTAGTTAGCAGTAGCCAAGTGAGTCTGTTTTCAGAAGGGAATCGAAGTGAGTCGGAAGTCTCCAAGTGAGTCGGTAGTTAGCAGTAGCCAAGTGAGTCGGTTTTCAGAAGGGAATCGAAGTGAGTCGGAAGTCACCAAGTGAGTCGGAAGTCACTAAGTGAGTCGGTCGTCACCAAGTGAGTCGGAAGTCCCCAAGTGAGTCGGTAGTCAGAAACAAATCGATTGTCAGGAGTCAAGTGAGTTGGTCGTCAACAGGAGCAAGTGGATGCAGCATGGGTCAGCTGACTCAGTGAGTCTTCACTGTCAGCTGACTGGAGGATCCTGGAGGGGACAGGAAGTGGGTGTGTTTTTCCAGGCCGTGACGTCAAGCGGCCGACCTGGTTGGCGGTCCACGTGAAAGAGACTCAGAGAGTCAAAAGAGTCGCAGTGCTGGTGTTGAACTTGTGCTAAACACACAGCCGCTAACCCGTGTTAGCGCCGGGGACGACGCGGCTCGTTCGCTGCAAACACAATCAGCTTCTCAGAAAATCAAACAAGACGTCCCGATGGAAAGTTTGCGTAGCCTCGTTCTGCTGACCTACATTCAGCGCCTATCGTTCGCACGCACGCACGCACACACACACACACACACACACACACACACACACACACACACACACACACACACACACACGTGTACTTTCTACTGCTTACATTGGGAGAAACCTGCTCTGCTACTTCTGTGTTTCATACAAATCCTGTGAAGTATTGCAACTGTTGTTGCTCTGAGTGGAGCCATACTGTTCTGTAGTTAGCTATGAAACTGTATCATATGTTAGATTATTATAGTATTATTATAATTAATAATAGAAAAAAAAACACAGTACATTCCAGAACCTGTACTGCAGTAAAGTCGTTG